>NW_016909634.1:742462-757860 GCF_001483705.2 Eufriesea mexicana
ATTCACTCTCTTTCTATTCTCTAGCCATCATTTTATCCCATAAAAAACCATGATTTTTCTATAATTTCTATAATTTCTATAATTTCTCCCCCTGAAAACACTTTATCACCCTTTTTTTATTCAAAAATACACCAAGATTCCCTAAAAACTATATATTACTGAAAGATACCTTTAAAACCACCTACCACCTGTCTTCTTTGTCAAAAATTCATCGAAATTCCCCAAAAACTAGTTCCATCCTCCCTTCGCGTAAGAGCTCTCCACGAAACCTGAAATTCACATTAGAAAGTGGAAGAGAAGCGCGCAGAGGTATGGAGACAAAGTCCAAACGCAACGAGGGATCTAGATCATCGAGGACGAGGATCGACACGCGAGGCCATGGGCAATATCCGGTCGATCGATCTACGACCGGAAACCAGGACCGTTCTCCGCTCTAGGAGGGATTGTTCGGTGACGGTAACGTAATTCGTTCAATCGTCCCGGGAAAATCGTTTTCTTCGAACCGAGGGTTCGTGACTCGTCCGGGATGAAGTCGATCGATCGTTTTAGAAAGTCGAGGATGCGCTCGAGGTGGAACTTAAATCAGCACGTTGGGAAATAAATTCTCAGTTGCCGTTACCTTGACACTTGACGACGTTATGAATATTGTAATATGGTCGAGATCGAAATGGCTGGGAATAGCGAGCTGTTCATTTGTTCAAGCAAATTTCGTCGATTTTATTGAACACTTTTATGGAAGTGGTTCCGTTTCCAGCTTCTTTCCATATTTTTATTTTATTTGACTTATTTGTTTGGAAGAGGCAGAGAAAGAGTAATGTGAATTATTGATTGTGAGATAAATTCGGAATTCTTATTTACTTATTTATTTTTTTTTTTTTTAAAGGAAGAAATCAAGGAAGGATGAGAAATTATGAAAAAGAGGTAGGGAGAGAGAGGGAGAGGGGGAGAAAAAGAAAGAGAGACATATGAATAATTTATTTTGAGTTAAATTGAGAATTGCTATTTATTCATTTTAAAGAAAAAGAGAAAGGGAAACTTTTATAGATAGTGGAAGATTAATGAAATTATTTATTAGTTTAAATGTTCCAATATTTGTTTTTTTTTTAATGTAATACTTAATTCAAATTGATGTAGATATACTAAATTATTTATTAATTTAAATGGTCCAGTATTTGGTTTTTTTTAAATGTAATACTTAATTCAAATTGATGTAGATATACTAAATTATTTATTAATTTAAATGTTCCAATATTTGTTTTCTTTTTTTAATGTAATACTTAATTCAAATTGATATAGATATACTATATTATTAAAGTTAATGTGAAAATTATATTAATAATATATTTTTACAATATTTAATCAAATGTAGAATTATATACAAATATTTTAAGAATTCCATAATTTATTATTGTATTCCAAAATAATTTATTATATCCAAAAATGAACAAGATTTATAGTGGGTGCTATTATCTGAAGTTATACTATTATTACTATTCACCAAAAGAGATAACAATTTTTTCATTAACATAGATTTTACAATTAAATTTTTTAATGATAAAAGAATTCATTTTCATATTTGTAAAATGTATTTAACCCGTCTTTCTATCATATTAATATGAGACAAAAATTGTAAATCAGAATATTTTTGCAAGTAATCGTCTCAAGTAAGTCATCTTGCTCGTATTACTAATAATCCTATATTATACTAATATATTCCCAAGCCTATTCTTTTAAATTCAATATATTGTTAAGATGCACATTTACTATGAGTCACCGAGGTATTCGTACTCTTCTAATATCCCACTTGAAGCGATTACTATTGTTTTACAACACCGGTTTTAAAATCCTTGTCAATGGTCATTTAAAGTGTATTGTACTCGACGAAGGCAAATGTCGAGACAGACTTTATAAGTAATTCTATTTCCACGTGTGACAAATTTCTATGGTATGGATATTTTTATGACATTACTTATGCAATAATTAACTTTAATTTCCTACATCTACGTGTCAACAAATTTTTAATTTACTCTTAAAATTAATCAAAAGTTTCACCATATGTGTTTCCTTACATTCATGAATACATTGATGAAAATTTTTAAAATTGTTTCATAAAAGAATAAAATATATTCAAGATAAGTTTCAAGAGGAATAAAAATATTTTTACAGCAAAATGTATAATAACGAATTTAAAATATGGATAGATTTTTTATTTTTTTGTGAATACTATAATTATTAGTAAGTCATGGACCACAGTTCAAGAAGTATATAAATACTGGTTCTTAACTCTAATTTTATTTGAGAAATTTGTCAAATATCGATATTCAATTTTCATGAAATTTATAACAAATTCAACCTTCGAAAAAATATTTCAACTGTATTTTTTTTTTATCAACAGTTATTCCTATATAGAGTGTGAAGACAACCCTTAATTTCAGTAATAAAAGATATATTTTTCTCAAAATTTTAAAAATTATTACATGTCAAAGAAAATACTGTGTACGAAAAGTATACATTTTTTAATTTGAAATTTAACTACGTAAGCAGTTCCCAAAATATAAATTTATTTTCAAAAATATACAATTATAAATTGACATTTTTTGATCAACTTATTTAGTTACTTTTCTCCTATAGCTACAGAAAATTACCGATAGAAAGAAAATACAGGTTAAATATTTCTCTGAAAACTATATTCTTAGTACATTAAAAACAAAAATTGGATATTAGCACTTCAGAAATGTCCTTTATTAGTTTTACTTTCCACATAGTTCATTAATATTAACAAATTCAATAATATTACATGTTGCTGTCAGTATGCCCATATAGATGGATATAAAAATACGTTGGCGTAATGTAAAAACGATTTACTGTTAAATTCATTCAGTGAGACAACTGACTATTTGATATACTCGATTTAAAACATCATTAGGAATTTAACTACCTTTTCCTCGTCTTGCATTTGAGGAAAATCCATAATCGTTTCCTTCACATTTCACATTTTCTTCGTAACTTTAAAAAGCATTCATGAACCTATGATTCATATGGCATTTTCATTTTATATTTGCCTGCGGAACAGTATAGAAACATTTGCAAAAAAAGAGGTCGTTTTATTTCGCTGGAATTAAAATGTTACAAATTATTGCAACATCAGTTCGTCGTGATTTCGTCACTCCTAGAAGTCGAAGTCTTTAGTCATTTCTGTTTTCACTTTTCAATCAACGTACCTTTGCTAGTAATCAACACGTCAACTTGCATTCACTTTATCCCCATACTGATGTAAACTGAACACTAGTACCTTTTACAACTAATAATTGCATATGCAAATTAATTAACAACTAACAATACTATATAATTATTCTTACATTATAATAAAAGGTATCTACTTCTGCAGAATATCGATAAAATTTACATGCAATGTTACCGAACACCCTATATATTTAAACGATTTTAGAATTATAATACAACTTGACAGTAACAATTAAAAATTTGGAATATTAATCAAAATTATTAAAAATGTATTGATAAAGTTCGTATGGAGTTCTATGGGATAACCTATTTGATAAAACAATTAAATAATAATTTGACATATTATTTTGACAATATTAATACAAAATTTTGAATACTAATAAACCAATAAAAATAAAATTTTTATACTATTAATTGAAGATACAGAGAGAAAAATATTCTTAAAAAACGATTTCATTTTTTCCCTTTTAAAATTGAGATTTCTGAATGTAATATCAAAACATAAAATACAAATCCATCTCTTTTAATAATAGTGAACCTGTATCGAATCAGTTGCCTAATATGTTAATTAATACTGCTAAATGATATCGAACACCCTATATATTGGAACGATTTTAAAATTATAATACAACTTGACAGTAACAATTAAAAATTTGGAATATTAATCAAAATTATTAAAAATGTATTGATAAAGTTCGTATGGAGTTCTATGGGATAACCTATTTGATAAAACAATTAAATAATAAGTATATTATTTTTAGAATAATGTAACAAAATTTTAATACTAATAATCCAATAAAAATAAAACTTTTATATTGCTAATTGAAGACTACAGAGAGAAAAATATTCTTAAAAAAAGGATCTCGTTCTTTATCTTTTAAAATTGAGATTTTTGAATGTAATATCAAAACATAGAATACAAATCCATCTCTTTTAATAATAGCGAACCTATATCCTAATATATTAGTTAATACATTAACCTAATATTGCCTAATATGTTAGTTAATACTGCTAAATGTCAATTTAATTTAACCTGACTTTTTCTACAGGTTAAGGACCTCCATTTTCATTTATATTCTATCTATACAGCGTATAAAAATGCGTATGTTGTAGATGTAAATAAGATAAATCGTGTAGTGTTTCACTGCTTGAGCAATTGCTGTAGGAAAGCGTAAAAAAATTCTTATTGCGAACTAAACGAATGTAATGTAATAAATAAAATACTTACATAACTAATAGAAAATAAACCAAATGTACCTAAATGTAGTACACGCAAATAATAATAACTAGCTCGAAACAAGCAAATAAAAATATACCGAATAATTTGAAGTAAAATTAAATTAATATCAAATTAAGTTTCTACCTGAATAAAAACCAACAGAAATTTCTTCAAACGTATACACACCTGCAGTAACTTGAGAAAGGACAAATTTGAAACCGGTCATTTTGACCAGCTCGATAATTCCAATGTCAACACTGTAAATTATCCACGTGCTCCTCGAATATTTCTCAGCAGGAGCCACTGCTGAGCTACAGAGTCACATTCAAATATCCCGAATCATCGATTCGGCATGGAGGTACATCACGTAGCTTCATCCACACGACGATCCATCCAGCTTTCCATGCAGCCTTACGTAACCGGTTAATTATCGTTCCCTCGATCGGCTCCACGTCGTGTATTCTTACCTAATCGATCGCTATCGCGACGATCCCCAGCCAAAAACACGGAAAGTCGAGCGCGTGGCTTTCTTCCTCGCCCCCAGAGGAACACCTGCGTCCTAGGTTCAAAACCGATCGGGTAAGCTATCGACGTGGAATATCTTCGAAGAGGTAGCAGGTCCAACCAGGGGATTCATAAATCAGGCTGAAACGCTACTCGAGATCGAGAGGAGGACTATAGATCGGCGGCTCAATGGATCGTGGACTGCTCCTGTCTTTTTGATTTCTGATAATACGGTGTTGGGCAGAATTGCTCGTGTCTGTGATTTTGCAAGAAGAAATTGTAGTAACATTTAGTCGAAGTAAGATCGAAACTTTTATGAAAATAGGATTGCTTTTGAGTCTCCCGCGAATTTTTTATTCTAGAATTAGAATATTTTCACAAATTTTTGTGGTAAATAAATAGAAGAGAGAATAGGGATCAATATTTTTATGAAAACGGGATTAATTTTGACTCTCCCACGAATATTTTACTCCCGAATTAGAGTACTTCTACAGATTTTTGTGGTAAATAAATAGAAAAGAGAACAGAGATCGGTATTTTTATGAAAATCAGATTTATTTTGGAGTCTTCCATGAATTTCTTATTTCAGAATTAAAGTATTTTTAAAGATTTTTGTGATAAATAAATAGAAAAGAGAATTGGGATTAATATTTTTATGAAAACAGGATTACTTTCGACTGTCCCACGAATATTTTATTCCCAAAATAGAGTACTTCTGCAGATTTTTGTGGTAAATAAATAAAAAAGAGAATAGGGATTGGTATTTTTACGAAAAGCGGAATTATTTTTGAGTCTTCCATGAATTTTTTATTTCAGAATTAGAGTATTTTTAAAGACTTTTGTGGTAAATATGTAGAAAAGAGAATGGGGATCAATATTGACCTAACATACATAACAAAGTGCTAAATGTCACTTCAAACCCCTAATTAGATAGTCAGACATTACTTCCTTTAAGTAATAATAGTTTACATGAGAGAAAATAGTTGTATTTTTGTATAAAGTTTGAGGTTTAGGCATCCATACCTTTATTTGAGTTTTATGTCAAAAGCTTGCAATACTATTAGAAAGTTACGATGAGAATGAGAAATTAAGTAGTATCGATGAATTTACTATTTGGGATGATGCAATTGTTGCATGACAGATATTGAAATATGTTTAGGATAAGAGAAAGTACGTAGAAAAGTGCAACATTCTAATTCGAATGTTGAAAGATTGCGAGTATATTATTTTCCTCCATACTCAAATTATTTTCACCATAAAATTATATATATTAAGTATTACATACATTAAGCATATGAATTGCATGTATATAATTATATCAATAATATACTGCGCAATATTTCAATTTCGTAATAATTTTCAACAATTTAATTTTTATATAATTTATAATAAGCTGATCTATAAATAAAATAAGACCTAACTATAGTTTCTAAATAACAAAATTTAAAGCTATAAAACAGGGAAAAAAATCATCTCCAAAACTATTTTTACATACATATAGCTACTTAATGCACATTATAATAATTAAATACTGTTAATAGAATTATAAAATAATTTATTAAAAAGGAAAATTGTATTTCCAATACACTAAAAAGGAAAAGGAACTCGAAACATTAATTAATCAAAGAAATTATCAAAAAGTAAAATAAAATATTTAAGATGAAATATGGCCTGATTGCATGTACATTTAGATCGCAAACGTCTATTTAGATCTATATCCAATCGATTACGAAGTGGAGCCTGTTCTGCCGCATCGTGGGAATCGGACGATTTAAACAAAGACTAATTGATCACTCGAGACGATGCTGCGTTTGCTTTCACTTTCCATAAAATCGTCTCGAATTGAAGCATAACATCGGAGGAAGGTGGAATCGTGCTACGAAATCGGCAAACGCAGACCACCGCGTGAAAGAGAATGGAGATTCGCTCTGCTTTCAAACAGCCATCCTCTTAGCTGGCTCGCTGCGATTGTACGTGGAACGAATACGTTGAAAGCGGTGGAATCTGGATCGCGAATGGATTACTATGATCGTCGAAAGGAATAGGAATAACATCATGCTTCTGAATGGAAAGAATTTACTTGTTCAATTTCGAAATTCTATAGTTAAATAACCGAAGAGTAGAATTTTAAAAGATATCGAATTTCTGCGTATTCCGTTGCTGAAGTACCTGAGTTCTTAATACATCAAGTTGCAAGAATTAGTATTGTGAAACTATGCGAGTTTATGAAATGTCAGAATTCCAAGTATTCGATTTTGCAAGTACCTGAATTCGATTTCAAGTGCCTGGGTTGTACCTGAGTTCCTGCGAGCTTTCTAGCCTCGGAATAACAGAATTCTAAATGATCGCGTGAGTAACGTATCGTTCAAGAACTAAATTCTTAAAATATTGGTATTTCAAATACCTGAGATTTCATGAGGCTCAAATTTTAAAGAACCTGTACTCTCAAGTGACCTGAATTCCAAACATTTGAAGTCTAAAATTATTCGAATCGCAAAAAATTTGAATTCCTCACATTTAAATTCACAATTCTTGTACTTTTAAATTGATTGAATTCTAAGAAATTCATTTATCAAATATATCTAACTTTGTGAAGTATGTGGATTCCGAAGAGCTGGAATTTACAAATGGCCTGAATTATACACTATGTGAGTATCAAATAATAAAAATTTCCGAAATACCTAAATTCCAAATGTGTAAGATTCTAGACAATTTTAAATGGGGAAAAAGGTAAACTGTTAAAGTACCTGAGTTCCACATGCTCGAGATTCTACAACATTCGAATCTTAAAGAAACAGAATTACTAATGAATTTAAAATTAAAATTTCAATTTTAAATATTTGAAGTTCAAAAACGTTAGAATCTTAAAAAATCCAAACTTTCCAGAGACCAGAATTCCAGGTACTTAAGATACTGAGATCGAATTTCAAGCAACTCAAACTTCTAAGTTTATTCAGCTGAATTCCAAGTACTCAAATTTCCAAAAGTAGCCGAATTACAAATACCATAATTTTTAAGATACTCCTCTCTCAAAATACCTGGATCCCAAATACCTGAATTCTTGAGGTAATCATATTTCAAAATACCTGAATTCCAAATACAAAATTACAGCTACCAAATGAATCAAGGTACCAAGATCTTCGAATTTCAAGCTATTCAAACTCCAAAGTTCATTCAGCTGAATTCCAAGTACCCGAATCTTGAAAATACTGATCCTCCAAAATATCTGAATTTAAAATACCCAAATTCTTGAAACACTTACCTTCCAAAATACCTGAATTCCAGGTGAACAAATTACAGCTTCCGAGCCATTTAAACTCAAACACCCGGTATTGGCCAAATAACTTTCAACCCGACGTACCTAAATACCCTAGTACCTGTGTTCCCAAGCCGCGATTACTCGTAACAAATGAATAAATACATAAATCCGTATCCCGCGACCCGCTGAAACAAGCGGATTAAGAAATGCTTCTTTCTCCGAACGCGACCATAAGCTATGAGAGCATAGAATTTATTTTTAGAAGCCATTAACGTTTCCGTCATAAAGCTGAAAAAGCCAGAGTGATGTCAATCGCAAAGGAACAATAAGGTATTATAAAACCCGCGCAGACGGGAGAAATTGCTGTACGATAATGGCGAAACCAATAACTATCACCGTGCACTATTCTACGTGTTACAGTCGCACCATATATACACGGAGTGACCAAAAAAATGAGCGATTGTAGCAGCACTTTCATCCTCCCCCTTTCGTCTAGCCAGGCCTAGACACGGCTAAACTCAGCCGATCGCCGGTTCCGATTATGTAAATTGTTACATATACAAAACAAATGCCCGTTCTCCATTCGATTGCGCTTAAATGGTCGATTTGTTGATCGACGCGCGATACCTCAATATGGCGGACTCGCGTGCCTTATTACACTTTCAAAATGCCCGCTCGAGGAGGCAGGAATTCGAGCGACAATATTTTCAGCAAACGAAATTCCGCGGTGCTGTGTGACTATATTAACATACAAAGAACGGATAAACCGTTCCTGTTTGGAATAACAATTTCGTTTATTTATCCTACGCTCGTGTGTACCGTGTTGTACACCGGTGTAAGACACTGTGCCTCGTGGAATACCGTGGAACAGCTCCAGCGGATTTTCGTGCTCGTTCTGGACTGTTGCTTCCATTTCAAACTTTCATATTTCCAAGGTTTCAGACTTCGATTTTCCTTGTAAAATATCAGAACCTTCGACTTTCGGTAGCCTTGCTTTTGGAATTTAGAAGCGATGCTTATCTGGATTTATGTGTTTTCTAATTTCCAGGCTTTGAAAGTTGCCGAGCAACGAAATTTGGAAATATTCTTCGATCTGCGTGTAGGTTTGTGAATACGAAAATTCGTAGGTTTGCGAATTCCGTAGTGGAGGAAGGATTTAGAGTTTGGATTACTCGGAGATTTCAAAATAGTTGAATTCTAAAGTATCTGTCACGCATGGTACCTGAATACCAAATACTTCGTTTTAGACGATACCTGGTTTACAAAACGTTTCAACTGCTAAATGACTACGCTGGAGAAATAATGATATCACAGAAGATATTTGAATTTCAAATATTTGAGGTTATAAATATTGGGGCACTCGTACTACTAAATTTATCAGGGTACCGACATTATGACAATTCTAATAAAGAATTAAGAATTCTGGAATTTCAAAATGTTTCTCGTATACCTGAAATACGTGAACTAAAATATCTCCGAATTATTATAACTTACTAGGAACTCCAGTAACAGTGCCTATTTTTAAAAAAACCTGAATTCTTAAGATAATCAAAATTCCAAAGGAAACTGAGTTAAGAAAGAGTATCTTTGAACATATTTAGGTTTCATAGATACCCAATTCCAGTTATATTTGAATCTTAAAAATAGATCTAATTTTCGCCCTACCTGAATTCCAAACCACCTAAATTTCGAGAAAGCCCAAATACCAAACGTATTAAAATTTAAATGTGTTTGTACTCCAAGTGCTTCCAGACATAGAGATTGTATAAATTTTACAAATTTAAATTTGTATTCGAATTTCGCGAATACGTGAATTCCAAAGGTACCTGAATTCTAAAGAGTACTTGACAAGGGACCATATTCAACCCGTATACCCCGATTTTTATGAAATTTATGTGAGAGTTAGTTCTCAAAAAAAGATATTTTACGCATATTTATTTCATCAGTGATTATTCATATTGAAGGGGTGAAATCAGCCCTCAAATATAGGGGTTGAAAGCATACTTTTTGGAATATCTCGAGAACAGGAAGGGTTAGAATGAAATAGTTTTTTGCAAAATATAGCTTTTCACATGGGTAATGTAATAATGTAGAAATAATTATAAAAAATTAATTTGTTTAAATAATATATTAAAAATTCGCCAATTTTTTATCGTTTATCGTACCTAATGACAATTCATTTTCATATAAATGAGCACATGTGATCTACAGAATAAGATACAAGTTCTTGGAATTTTTTATTTCTTCACTATAAATAATAATTATGATATAAATAATATTCTATTGTTTTATACTATGGGAAGCATTCCGGATCGGATTTTACGCCCATAATAAACTTCTTTAATGTTTCAGATAATTGTTACTAGTGCAGGATATATTGTTTATTTTTCTTTAATTAACTATCAACGTTACAGCATGCATAATTGCAACGCAATTTCTATCACAGCTAACAATTTCGATTTCCAATTTTCGACACACCTAAAATCCAAAATCTAAAATTTCCAAACTTCTCAAAAACAAAATCTTCGAGATTCAAAATTCTCAAATGATACTTAACGCTATTTACAAATATCATCATCCATAATGAACAGCTCTAACTGGAATATATGTACCTTTTTATTCACAATAATTAACGTTGAATATTATTCGTATTATTAATTACTATCTTCATATAAATGTATGAAAGAAATAATGTGAGAAAAATTATATTGAGATGCTTTATATCAAATATATTTTGTATATCTTAATAGTTATATTTTATATTTATTATATTTTGTATACTTTAATAATTAACCCTCTATGGGCCCGTGTAACTTTCAAGTTACATGCTAATGCATGGGTATTTTATTAAATACTGCATTCAACGTTATCGTCTTGATCACTCCAGTTCGCGATTTTTCTTTCGATATATTTATAATTATTTTTACAATACCTCCCGTGGTTCCATTTTTAAAAATTCTAATTCTTTTTCATTTACCAGTTATTCGATCATGATAGGTTAGGTCCTCTATGGCCCCCTATGACCTTTTCTCCACAAGATGGCGTGGAAAATTATCTTGTCTATCTATTGCACATTATCTTGACACAATAGTACAACCGTTGTTAATTCAAACGTTCAATATGAATTCGTTATAATAAATTTGTCAAAACTGCTGAATTTATTGCTTGATATTTGTTGATCTTAAGTTACATACAATTCTTATAGCCAAGAAAAATATATATTCGGTCCATAGAGGGTTAACAAACCGAAGATGGTCAAACACTTATGAACAGTATTGTATGTACCACGTAATACAAGAGAATTCTAATGGGAAGAGCAGCAAGGAGATTAAACCAAAGCTCCGCCATGACAACCATAAGCACGACGTCAACCGTCATTTATATCTCGCCGCGTTTCCGTGTTACAATAAATTCCCTATCTCGCGATCGCGCAGCCTAACATTATCCATATTTAATGCGCGTCTTTAATAAAACAGAATAAACGTTACGAAACCGTTACGAAAGCTACCGACGCCGTTAGGCTCCGTGAAATGTCAATTTTCTGCTCCCGGCGTGATAAATAAACTTATTTACACTTTCGATCTTGCAACATTTTTCCACATCGCGGCCGATCCACTCGATCGTTCCTATAATCCTCCACGATCCCGTGGACCGTGTGTCACCGCGAGCACTCTATTCGCTCACGCGCCGCATCGCGTCCACGTCCGCGTTTATTCCGCCCCGTCTGCACGCGTGAAAATCGAACTCGCGATAAATCAGTCGGCTGTCGTTTCGCCGGATACGCTCGAGGAATTCATTAGAATTCGTTAGAAGCGTCGCGGCGCGTTCCGATCACGTTTCGTTCGTCGCTGGAACGGGGGAAACAAACGCGAGGAACAAATTGCGAGTAAATTGCGCAATTGCTAGCAGAGCGTGTCGCGGAAAGGAAAAGAGAGGAAAAATTTGGAGCTGCGAGTGAATTACTTTGCGAACACGTCTGGTCCATGGAACGTTACGACCGTTGAACCACTGGACGATCGAAATTATTTCCTGTGCAGAGTTGATGGCATTTTGCATTGAAAAATATTATGGAAAAACGTGATCGGTTTGAAACCGAAAGTGAAACCAAATACGAAAAGAAATCGAAAAAATGGAATGATTGAGATGACGATAATTATACAGCGAGAACTATAATGATCAACGCTGCAAGTAGGACCAAAATATTGAATTACGGACAAGGATAAAATTAAACATGGCGGCTGAAAGCGAAGAATCCAAGGCAAGGAAGCTTAACGAACAAACGAATCTTGAAATAGAGAAAAATGAAATTATGTTCGTAAACAGAGCAGAAGCGTTAGCAAAGCAGTATATACAACTTGGAAAAAATATAGAAGATTTTAAACTAAAAATGTGATATATATTTTAAGAGAACTTGGATCTCGATACGACTCAAACGTTCGAGTCGTGAAAATATAAAAGAACGCATCGATAAACAGATGTGAGCAATTTATAACGCAAATCTCCGAGATGCGAATTAGTGCCAGGTGCCCTGGAACAGTGGCTACGGGCCTGGCTAAGTAGAGGTGTCCACGAGAAGGACACGACTCCATAATGTCACCGTGTCAATCGAATTTGGATCTGCTGATTTACGCGTCCGAGCTGGAGAATATCGTAGAACCCTTAGGCTGGGTCCTGAATCGCATGACAGAGTTCTGGAAGTCATTTCGAAGTCACTTTCTCCGTTTCGAAAATCCTCCATCGATAATGTCAATCGTAAGGAATACCGAACTCCGGTTATACGATCCTGTAAATTTCTCTTCACGATTGTAGCCCGAACACGTTCCACGATTTCGGCTACGTTTACGTGTTGTCACAGAGCTACACGCCCACGTAACACCGGTGTGAACGAGGCCGTGTATAATAAACGAGATTTATCAACGTTTGGCCTGAACCTCGTCTTCTTAAATTTGGTACTTCCATAGCTATTGCACTCTAGTCTAGATAGTCTAGATAGTCAGAGTCTAGATACTCTGGACGTCATCAGTGGTGCTCAGGATTTTAACCACTTGCGCTGGAAAAACGTGTCACGCACGTCGTAATGCTTTTGTCATAGAATCGCCAACGACGTGGTACACACGTCGTTAGGTAATTGTTACAGAAACACTGGCCGTTCTGACACACGCGTCTGTGAATCCCTTGCCACCGCAAGTGGTTAATTTTATTCGTCTCTGAACGAGAATTGAACATAAAAATTGTAAACCACGTGGTTACCAAGATCCCAAATCCTGAAATACGCTCTGAAATCCTTAGATAAGTGAACAGGATGCTGAAGTCGAGTTTGAAAGAAAGGAATGTCGACGTGCGAGCATGAGTTACGCTAGGATTATGAGACGTCGATATTCTTGACCTTGAAACCTGAAGACTCGCCTGAGACAGCCATAAGGTTACGGGACCTGACAATGACCATTAAAAGGTTGCAGAATGCATTACAGACCATTCCGAGGCTGCAAGATCTCGAACTCGTAGGTACCAAAGTCATAGTACCTGTAATAAATAACCACGAGGCTGTCCAATTCGTTTCAGCTTACACGAAACTATAGGAACACGAACTTCGTGACCATGATGTCGTAAAAATGCCTTCAGACTGCTCCAAGATCATTGGACGTGAAACTCCAGGACAACGAAGTAGCAGGAACTATTCCAGCGAAAGTTAAGGCTGAAGTATTCTCTATGGATCATGCTGGAGCCATAAGTTCTGCCATGACCCATTCGGATGTAACAGAACCACGAAATTCACCGAAGCAACCTGAGACACGTGAAACATCGAATTCCTATCTCTGATCAACCACGTCTATTTTAAATAACAAGCACCATGGAAACTCAAATTTCACCGAATTTATGGGACACCCAGCTTTATCACCCGATGTCATGGAATTCGTGTAAGACTGTCAGAGATACTCGTAAAGTCCTCTTACGATCACTGTGAAAACGTGAGGCATCAGAGCCAATAATCGAGGAGTTGTATTATTCTGACTAGGCTATTAGAGGATCATAGGACTCGACTCGAAGCAGATCGTAGATAAGCAGTATCACGAAATTCATGACTCCGGTATCGCAAGATTCCTGGCTGATCTCTACATCACCGTGAGACATCTCCTATCTCGGGTTCCTCCGAGACTATGAGGCCTCGAATTTGGAACTTGAGACCTTGGACACAGAACCTTACACTTTGCACCCGTAAATAAGTCGTTGCTGAGGTACGGGACTCAGGGACACGTGGTCCCCTGGGGGTTTAATATAGTTGAACAACTTCGCGGTTTCCCAGTACGGGTCCTGTTACATCAAGATCTCACGATCCTGTGGTGACCCGTACGTTGCTGATCTATGACACTTTGGTGGTCTTGCGCGGGTCCTGTAACTCCAAGGTCATGCAATCTGAGATTCCACAATCTGGTAGATGATCTGAAATAGGTGCCTATTTCTACCTTTTAGTGGTCTTACGTAGCTTCTATTACCCTGTGGTTAGGGATTTAAAAATTCAGTAATTCCGTAGGTGGTCCAAGATAAGCCAAGACTCCGCTGATCTCGCGTGAGTTCTGTAATCCTGTGGTCATACTGAAATTCCACCTACTATAAGTTATCCTATAAACCGTTCAGAGTTGATCTCATAACCTCCTAGTGACGTTGCATGAGTTCCATGATCGTCAAATTTTGGAATACTTCGAAAAGTGACAAAATGCTCTGTAATAATAAATATTCCAGAAATTCTCGATAGCATAGTTAGTGAAACATAGTCTTAAAATCGTGCAAGTTGTTATTACACTACAGTAACATTTTTTAGAAACCAAAATAGCCATGGTTAAAAATTTTTAATTCCATCGAAGCAAAAAATAATTCCAATTTATTTGAATTATAAAATTAAATTACATAATATAAGATTTATGTACTTGCCAAAGAAAAAAAAAAGAAATGAATGAAAACGAAAGATCCATTTTCCAAAAAATTTATCCTACCTTTTCTTTTTAATATTTTGCCAATTCCTCGATACTCCATATTTCCTAGAATTTTTCAATGCGTCATAACTGAAAACGACTCTATAGTAAATACTTCAAAGATGCTTGAGAAAAAATAAAACTATTTTCTCTGAAAGGAACCGTTTTCAATAGTCCTCTAATATAATAATAATAATAATAA
>NW_016909634.1:757935-773426 GCF_001483705.2 Eufriesea mexicana
TCGAATCGATCAGCCAAAGCAATGGAGAACCGGTTGGAAATGGACGACGAAGAAAATAAACTTCTCATGGTTAAGAATGGAGATATCGAGACACTAAACAGGGGCTGAGTTCACCCAGCTATCTCCAAATCGCGACACATCTATCGGATCTATTAACATCGAATAGGATAGATGTCTTCGCGAAAGAGATCTCACGTTAGAAACAAGATCGAACGATTAAACAGAAAGTCCGATCGAGGCTCGATCACCATTGACGCGCCATTTGCATTACGAATCAGTCGTACCAACTGCCCTTCTCTCGACTCCCTATTCATCGAGAATAGCAATCGGATTCTAGGTTAAGCGTTCGAGCTGGGTACAGTGGACGAAATAATTCGACAAAAATTTTCGAATTTTCAATCAAACGAACAATAAGACGAAAATATTCGGCACGCTGTCGTAGAAAGTTAGAATTTATAGGTTAGTTTAGCGTAATAACGCCACGGGCAATTTAGAAATCGATTTTCTCGGAAACGAGACCCACTACAAGAAAACTTATGCCACATTTTCGACCTGATTTTTCCACAGCTGTCGCATTTTACGAATCGAAATATTTTTATTCCTCTCTGCCCAAGAGAAAGCCTGGTACTCTCAGAGACATCTACAGAGAACTAGAACTAGGGACACAAAAACGCTGTGCTGGATAAAAACGACGATGCTATTGTTACGATCCACCTAACTGTTTTCGCCAACCTTCGTTAGAACACGCCTTAATTAACGTGACTAGTTAGAAAGATTTAGTTCGATTGGATCTTAAGCAGATTCGACTCTCTGACGAACTTTCCATCGTTCCGTGAGGATTTTATTCAATGGAAGAGGCTCAATGGCGGTGAAATTAGACGTTAAGCTTGAGCCGTTGAAACTCAATCTGGTACACGCGCGGCAAGGATACGGCCTCAAAGAAAGAAGCTTTCAGGTAAATCAAGATGAAAAGTAAACGTACGAGGTCGAACACTGCGGCTTATAATGCCTGATTTACACCACGCGCGGCGCTACGCCTCGAAAAGTGCAGTTTAAGCCGCGTTCACACTGGCGTGAATAACTAAATTGGTCTTGAAAAATTGCAATTAATTTATTATCAAATACATTGTAAAGTTAATCAGCCAATACAGTAGTTTTGTTGCTAGCTTTACTTAGTAGGTAGCTATGTTTTTGATGAATGAATGAGAAAAAGATTTTACATAAATATAATGTCGAGCACAGGGTGAATTTTAAAGAGATTTTTGAAGAGATAAAGCACTTTTAATTCCATGTGGAACTTGTAATCTCTGTGAATTGCTTACTCTAAATTACAATGAAAATATGAGAATTCTCGTGATTGGTCATAAGCTCTAGAATAGAAAACACGAAAATTCTTGATATCAATGTGTTAAGAGTAATTTTATTTCCTTGCCAAGATTACATTCAAATGATTAATTATTTTAATATTGTTTACTTAATAATTTCAAACAAAATATTAAATAATTTAAAGTTAAAAGTATTGTACTTTGCATTGAGAATTGTTCTCGTTTAATTAATATGGAGTAATAAATGTATGAATCTATTACTAAACACGAGGAACTCTGAAATCTATGTTTTCAGCACAGTTAATATGACAAAAATAGAAATCATTTCAACAAACATTTGCCTAGTCAAAAACTAAAATATTGAGTGTCCCAAAATTCACGTAAGAAGTAATTCTGATAGAAAACACAGGTTTTTAATTAAAAATTGTAAACATTGCTCAACAATAAATACGCGTTGTTCCTTCCTATAGTGATACATTGTTAATAACCTTGAAGTGTCAGCTGTCACGCTGTCTCTTCTTTTTCGTTGGCAACACTGTCTCGCATAAATGGCGCAAAATTCAAATCTTGCATAAATGTTGGGACACCCTATACAAGTCAAATAACGAAGTAATTCTCAGAAAAACTATCATTCGAATAAACTATTTCAAATAATTCGTTTAACCCTGTATATTGGAAAATTTGCAGCAATTGTTGCTTTTCTTACATTTTTCTAAGTTCGGTGAGACCATTTATGCTAAAATAACATGCTAAAATTTTATGCTATAAAATTTACTTATGGTAACAAGAAAACCACGTGTATTTCGTTTCATTATCTCAAATCTAGTTACTACCACATGCTCGTTACTTGAGTAAGTATACTAGCTACAAAGTATTGAAACAAAATGCGACTGAGAGTCGCTGCTCGAGTGTAAGGTGTTAATTAGTACCAAACTCTGTGATCTAACGATAAAAGTTGAGAACTAATACCTGCTAAACTGGATCCATAGCCACCCTGACTAAAAATCCAGTCCTCCTCAGTGACACAAGAAATCGTGATCCCGCTTCCGTGAGATAGCAAGCCGAATTCCGTTCGAAACGCCGGCCTGAGAACTCGAAACCGCGAGCTTATTACCCCGTGTGATTACGCGCATTTATATAATTGTTGGGTGTACGATAAAATTACCGTGGCAACGACTCAGAGGCCGTCGATTTCGAATATTTATATAATTGTCGAGAACGGGCGGCAGTAACGAAGCGTAGCAGCGAAAGAAGTTTCTCAGTTGCGGTTTCGGGGGCGAAGGAGAAAAGGGGTAAAAAGGGGAAAAATGGGAACGGACAGTGGGAAACGTTCTTCCCGTAATACGACACATTCGGGAAAGTACCACAATGCATTTCACGGCGCAAAAAGCGGCTTGCGTAACGCGGTATCGATTATCGCTGCAGAGCTATCGATCTCGCGCGAAAAGAGCAAGAAAAGCGGGGAAAAAAGAGCGCCTGCTTCTTGCCGCCTTTCTAAGAGCATTGTGGAAAGCACTGGCGAGATCGGAGAGCACTGATTCGCCGTTTGATTGAGGAATCGCGAGCATGAATGAGTACCGAGAAGAAAGTCCCGACTTTGAGTATGCTTTGGAGAAATTTTCTGCTAATTTGAAGATCGGTAGTTGATGTCTTGTTACTGTGATTGGTGGCTCGTGTGTAATTTCTTTTCGTCGATTAAGTGTAATTTGAGAAACTCGATGAGTGAACTCGCATTATTGAAGTTTTGATATTAAAACGTGTTTATTTATATTTATATTTTATATGTGAATATAGATTTATTTATTTGTATAACTTTATTATTAGTTGTTATATTAGTTTATTAATTTTTTAATTTGGTTAATCCTAGAAAGCCTAAAATTTTTTGAATTTTTTAAGTTTTTCGCATTTTAAACCTTTTCACGTTATTCTTAATGTACTTTTCCTTAACGGATTGCAGTTTGTATGAAGTTTTATAATGCTTGGACATGTTACACAATATGAAGCCTATATTATATATTTTGTAAATAGTATTTGAATTTATTAACTATAAAAATGCTATTAAAACAGCTTCATTTTATGCGAGACCTAAGAACACAAATATATGAATTCTAAATTTTAATTCCAAGTTCACCATCGTTTTGTAGAACCTGACACCAAGGGGTCAATATTTTAAGAATTATTTTTAAGAAGCCGAAGAGCCTATGATAAAAATAATTTTTATTTCAAATTTAAAAATTGAAATGGAATAATTAGTATTAATAGTTTACTCAATTATATAAGTTCTGTTGAACTTTGATCGAGTGTATTAATTGTACATAACACGATCACAGTTTATGAGTAGGATTTGTTATCTTAAAAACGAAATCCAGTTTTCTCCAAATTTTTTCACCTCTATTTAACTTACCATTAAACATTTTTCATAATATGTCATTTGACGCAATCTTACAACGACAAATACATAATATACTAAACTAACTCGTAATATGTAAAATTTACTAGTAGAACTTTCTTCGTTTTATTACCAAACTTGTTATTGTTACATAAGAAAATTTATTAGTACTTGTAGGTCGTAACGTATAATTTATAAAATTTCGCTAATAATATTAGATAAATTATGCGAAAGGAACCTGAAATTATTCTAAATACAGTAACTGCCAGAAATGTAGTACTATTATATTGTCGAGATAATGGGTTTTTGGGAATAAAAGACTATTATACAAGCATAGTGTAGCGTGACTTACATAACAGAATACTGATAAATTTTTTGCGAGAAGAATTCGAAATATAAAAATAATAATAATGCATAATCTAGATCGAAATAGAATTGGAGCAGACTGAAAATCTTTAGTACCTATTATGAACGAAGATAACATAATTGTCACGTTCGTTTGAACTATCCAACACAAATTTTTAATTTCCATCTTCGTTCAATCATTTTAACTATTATGTTTCTACCTGATTATATAATATTCATTTAATTTAAAAGAAAAAATAAAATAAATCTCTAAAATATAGTAATTTCCATTCACCTAAGTTATAAAAATAGTTTAACTCCCTCCCTGTGTAGAAATAGGTAACCACATAATACTAACAAAAATAATAACTATAACAAAAGTTTCAGAAATATTATTATTAAAAATTAAAATATTTTCAAATAGAAAACATTCCTTTACCATTTCACTTACTTAACATAAATATTGCAACGAGACAATAAAAATAAAAGGTTAAGAAAATAATTATTAATTAGGATACGAATATCCTACAAAATTTCAGAAAATAATTAATTACAAAAAGAAAATGCTAAAAAATTAAAACAAATTATTATCGATAAAAAAATGATTGCTAAAAAATTCCAAAAACTTGAAAAATTATTATTATTATTATATAAATTCCCCAAAAATTCTTTGCAATTCCAATGTATCGGCGCTCTAATTGCTCGATTGCTCGAATTACACCTCGCATTCCGAATAACTTCATCGAAGCCAGTTTTCCGACTTTCTTTTTCGCATTACGCGAATTTTTCAAAAGGGAAGCTACTCCACCCCACGAGTGGAAATGTGAAATCGATACGCGCCGATCGTCGTCGCGGAGTAATCAATACCTGCTCGACGTCTTCCGGTTCACGGATAATACGAGTGACGAACTTGACGAGATATTTCCCAGCGTATTATCTAAGACGCGAAAGCGGATTACGATGAAAGCAATGCGGACCAGGCGAGCTGTGCATTTGCATGCCACTTCGAACGTACACGTGCCATTTTATTTCGACCGATTACCCAAGAGATCCAGTTTTAATGCGTTACGTAAGTTCCAGTTAGATGAAAAATTCGAGATTTTTATTGATCGCTTTTTCGAAATTTGCAGCAAAGTTGCTGATACGAAAATTGATCGGTATTGGGGATTATTCTAATTTATGGATCAGGAAATCTTGAGTGACCACTGGGATTTGGTTTACCTGGAAACTGGATAAAAAATACGAGCAAGGTTGTGTTATGTGAATAATTAAAGTTCGAATATTCCAGGTATAATAGGTTTCAAAATTTTTTAATTTAGGAGAAATTGAAAATGCTTCTCCTTTTTATTAGAAACGTGAACCCAGTAGGTTATTCAATGTCAGATTCCTGTAGATTATTAGAAATGAAAGAATAGGAGATTCTAATCAATACAGAAATTTTGATAATCAAAAAATTCTATTTCTTGGGAAATTTTTTAAAAATTTAAGAAAACTTTATAGAAATATCAATTTCTTCCTTTTTCATTTTTTGGTGAAAATAATCCTTATATTTTATAATTATTGAAAGAACAAGAGATTCTAATCAATACAGAAATTTTGATAATCAAAAAATTCTATTTCTTGGAAAGTTTTTAAAAAATTTAAGAAAACTTTATAGAAATATCAATTTCTTCCTTTTTCATTTTTTGGTGAAAATAATCCTTATATCTTATAATTATTGAAAGAACAATAGATTCTAATCAATACAGAAATTTTGATAATCAAAAAATTCTATTTCTTGGGAAACTTTTAAAAAATTTAAGAAAATTTTATAGAAATATCAATTTCTTCTCTTTTCATTTTTTGGTGAAAATAATCCTTATATTTTACAATTACTTAAATAATTCAGATTTAACATTCTATTAACCTAAACGTACATAATATTAAATAATCCTTTACATCATTGCAAAGGATAGGTTACCTAATCAATATTATCTATATTTAGGTTATTACTCCATTTAAGTATACATTGCAGATCAAGGATTCTAGTTTCAATAATAGAAAGAAACCTCAATTGTTATGCTAAAGAGGAAGTAAACCATAAGACTGCACGAGTATTTACCGTCAATATTCGTGCATGTATGCTTACTATATACACATACACTGGGATACTTCTCCGAGTCTCTACAAAATAGCAAAAATGATTAAAAAATATCTCGATAGTAATTCTCCGACATTCTGCCCTTTAATTACTCAGTTATCCAAGCAGCAGATTATTCCCCGTAATGTCTATCCATCGCACAGCTACTGATCGATAGTACGTAACTATAATAAGTAGCCAGCCATGCAATAATTTAAGAAAATGAAAAAGGACGAAAATTAGAAAAAGAACGACATAGATTAGAATCTAGAGCCTAATTATGACCGAAACCGAAACCTAAACTGAAGAAAATAGATAGGATTTATCAACTGGTTTTCGCGATTTTTCTCGTTCACGGCTGGCGGTCTTACGCACGATTACCGACCTTTAGAAAGAATGCAGACATTTGAACAAGTGGTTATCGAAAACGAAAGCTAACTGGTTACCCGGTTGTCCAGCAACTATCGCTGCTGGCGGTTCTGGTCTTCTTGTTGCCGCGCCGCAATGGCCACCATATCCTACTTCGATAGTTGAGGTTTCACTGTTTCGATTCAGAAACAGTCTTTATGTAACTAGCTAAGCTAGTGAAATGTCAGGCATTTGTTGTCGAATCTTTTCACATGCTTTTCTAATCTGTCACGTGCTACTTTTTCATCGTCGGAGAACAGTCGATGACAATAGAGGCTACGATGAGGATCTGCATAGGAGTATTGATGTTATCGGAAAGTGCTTTTGCGAAGGTCTTTAGACAATGGGAAATTTTTTATTTATTTGGAACTAGATTTTTCGAAATGTCACTAAAAATATTTCGAGTTGCGAGAATTTATTTGGAGTTTTATAGCAACTAATTAATAACTGTGAATAATTTTTTTGAATTGTCATATGTTGTTATTTATCGAAGAAATAAATTAAGGTTAATAAAGAATTTATATATAGGTCACGTAATTTCATAGATTAATAGATATAATGTATTACATAATAATATAAATCTATTATAATCTTAAATTAACATCTATTAATCTACGAAATTAAGTGTTATAATGTGTTACATGATAATATAAATTTATTATAATCTTAAATTAATAAGATTTGATCGATTTTGTTAATAGTAATCTATTATTAGAGTTAAGAGATTTACAAAGTGATAATTATAGTCGTTTATCGTCAAATATTTTAATGTAATTGTCTTATAGCATTACGATATTATTTTTGTTATTATTGACTCTTGTTACCGTTTGTAGAATATTAATTGTTAATTTCGTAGATTAATAGATATTAATTTAATATTATAATAGATTTCTATATTATGTAATTTGAATAGATTTATTCAAATATATTTAAATAGATTTATATTATTATCTAATACATTATATGATTTAATAGAGTTTGTTAATAGCAATCTATTATTAGAGTTAACAGATTTATAAAGTGATAATTTAAGTCGTTTATGGTCAAATATTTTAATGTAATTGTCTTATAGCATTACGATATTATTTTTGTTATTAGTGACTCTTGTTACTTTTGTACTTGGTAATTAATAATCATGAATAACTTTTTGAGATTATCACATACAATCTTCCATTATTTAAACTTCTATGCTAGGCACCACTAAATGTTTACTTGCTATAATTCCTCAAGTGTGTAATTAGTATATAAATGACCATTACATAAACGAGAAATATTCATAATTTACTCCATTAATAGATATTTATTAAATATTAATTTTATATCTTTTAATTTAGTGCCTATTTAAGCACCTATTATTTATTAAATATGAATTTTATATCTCCGTATAAAATTCTTTTGGGTTTCATGAGGTTTAATTATTTAAATAATTAATATTTCCTCGTTATTAATTTTATACCTTCGCATAAAATTCTTTTAATCTAACAGCTACTTAAACTAATAATATTTATTATATACCAACTTTATATCTCTATATAGAATTCGTTCAGCCTAATAGCTACTAACATTCACATAACAATTGCTAACATTCAGCCTAATAACTACTAACATTTATTAAATATTAATTTCATATCCTTTTATGAAATTCTTTCACGTGGATGCATTGTCGTATTATATGTCAAAATTAAATTTAAATCAGACAGCAAAAAATCATACATCGACTTTTAAGAGATTTGAGAGATTATTGTAAAGAAGTGATATCTCTTTACAATCAAATTGGAAAATTAATCTTAGAAAGAAATTATTAAAATCCATAGGGATGTTTAAATTTATCAAACATTTTACAAGAAAGATCACCTTCAGATTTCCAATTTATTTTTTAATACGAGGAAATTTTCGAGGAAAGTCTGTTCACGTTATGCAAAAGTAGATACTTGGAGCTTTAAAATGAATCCAAGTTGATTCTCATAAGACATTTCTCTCCAAACTTACGACAGTTCAAATATCGACAATTTGTTGACCCATTAATTATGCTCATGAGTGCATATATTAAATAATAATTGCCCATCTTTGCCTCAAAATCCTATCTAATTATCTAGTTTATTTATTCATCATCTATTTAATGATTTACATAATTTATTTACATCATAGATCTTAATATTCACTTAATTTATCAATACTCCAATAGCACTGACTGAATATCAATTTTAAGATCTTCATATAAATTTCCATTGATCTAACAGCTCCTGATAAATTACAAATTTTATATTTCCGTATAAAATTCGCGTTCCGAACAATAATATAAAATAAATACGAACAAATTATCGAATTCTCAAAGCTAAATCTCGAATATAATATTTTATTACACTAGTCACTGTCGTCTACCATCGATTGGCTGCTAACTCGGACAGCATTCATCCTCACAACGAGAACTGTGTGCATTCAATGGAAGCAGCTAATTGGTCCAGCGATATCCACAGACGGTTTTCATTAATGAAAATCATTTCCCCAATGGCGGATCGTTCGATAATTCAACAGACGATTCACGATCTAAACCGGTTCCACGAGTGTGGTCCAGCCGGAGAAAGGCGTTCATTCACTGGCTGAACAATAAATTATTGTGTCGAATTGAACCGCATAAATTGAAACGGCGAACAATGGAATTTACGCTATCCCTTCGATTACGTGGCTCATTGTGCCCTACGATGCACAAAGAATCCAAGTGCTCGCGGATAAATGGCGCGAGATACGAAATGTGTAATCTCTGATAAATTGGCGTTATCCGGAAGCTCGCGTGATTAGGTCGGTGAGTAATATTCGAATCACTTTTAGACTCATTTCGAATGACTAAGAGGATTTCAGATGAGATCGAACGAGATGAATTTTACATCGAGGAAGCGAAATATCGGCTTTGATATTGAATTGAAAAATTTTTCTTCCTGCAGCTTACTTTATTATTACTTTACTACTGAATTAAGAAATTTTGCTTTAGAAGAGAATCATGGGTGGAATTACTATGTTGTAATTATAATATTTTACTTTTAAAATTCGCTACTGTAAATATATCAATAGTCTACGCCCTTTTATATTAAATACGATATTGGTGAGATAATAACACATGAAATAGAAAAATATTATAATATAAAATAGGAAAAATATTTAAAAGATACAATTTTTGAAAAAATAAAATAAAAAGATGCGCAGAAATTTAATCTGGAATTTTAAAGAATGTCTTCAAACATTAATTTTAATTTAGATTTAATAACATAGTATTATAGTGAATTATATTTTGATTTAGGAATTATATAATATATTAATGTAAAATAATATTTAATGTAAATATTTATTTTTATTGATATTATTATATTTATTATATTACTATTATTCATTATTATTTACTATTGCTTACTAAAACTTTTATCTAAATTTATAAAAATTAAAATTCTTTTATAACAATGATATTAATGTAAAATAATATTTAATGTAAATATTTATTTTTACTGATATTATTATATTTATTATATTACTATTATTCATTATTATTTACTATTGCTATATTTAATGCGAATAATGTAAATATTATTAATATTTTCATTATTATTATTATTATATTTATTATTTTCTTTCTAGCATTACCTATTTCACTATTATTATTATAATAATAATGTATTATTTATTAAGTATTTATTATCATTTGTTTTTATTTTACTATAGCGATAGTGATGCCTACAGTACTTACTACTGACTACTACAGAATACTACTTTTTTGTAGTATCAGTGTTACATCATTAATCATTATTACCGTAAGGTATCCTCAATTTCCACGACCTTCCTCGTAATTACGTCCATGAAAAACAATCAGTCATTAGAAAAAGAATCCAGACGTTAAAGCCAGCTTCAATAAAGTATTGCCCGAGTTCTTATGACAATGAACCAATGCTTGCGCTCTAGGCGAGGCAGTGAACATGCCTAGGAAAAATTACAACAGCATTTTCCTCGTACACACCGGCGATCCGCAAGGATGTCTGGCATTTAAATAGACATTTCACGATGTAGGCTGAAAAAGTCAGGATCGTTCGCGACGACCCGCGATTGCCGGTTTCTAATTGGTAGAAAGCACCAGCTGATGATCGATTCTTTTTGCCGTTTCGCTCGACCAGGTGGCAGGGACAGGGGCGAAAGAGAAGATGAGGACGATGAGCTTCGCGAGCTATCGATTTCATGCTGAATGGCAATGACCTCGATCACCGGAGTTTCGAAATTTTTCTGTCTCTCGACGATAGATTCGTGCAAATTATTGGCCAAGTATGTAAATTGTAATGATAAAATTATACGAAAAAAATGAATATTCGAAAGCTGTAATTTGCTGGGAAGAAATTAATTTCTTCTTCCAATGTTTGATGCAGGTGTATTACCTGTATTCCTGCATTATGCAGGAAGATATGAAAATTTGTACTATAGTGGTACGTGTGGTATAATTGTTCCTTTTTGCATAGATATGCAATCTAATTTGAGATACGGCTAATTGGTAATCAGTAATAAATAATTTTAATAACTTTCACTTACACTAATTAAAAGATAAAGTTATTATATTCCTATCATTTTTTATTTAATGTTATATACAAGTATACTATCGTATCCTAATTTTTTCTTATATTTTGTACTTTTTCATAATTAATTCCTTTTTTAATATCTTAATATCGTTAATTAACATGTGTGTAATATGATGCACTTACTCAATTTAAACTACATTCAATTAATGTATATATCAAATCATTGCTCTATATATAATATAGTAAAATTTGAAAATTAATATCTTTCAACATTCCTTATCATAACCATGACAAATTTTAGTACACTATATATAGAACAGCAATTTGATATATACACTAATTGACTTTTTTACTATTATTATTATTATATTTATTATATACATTAAATTATTTCTTCATAATTAATTCTTTTCTTAATATCTTTTTAATTTCATTAATATACGTGTAATTTGATGCACCTGCTCAATTTAAAATACATTCAATTAATATATATATATATATCAAATCGCCATTGTATATATGCTATAGTAAATTTGAAAATTAATATTTTTTAGTATTCCTTATCATAACCATGACAAATTTTAGTACACTATATATAGAACAACGATTTGATATATACATTAATTATATATTATTATATACATTAATTTACTTTTCATAATTAATTCTTTTTTTAGTATCTTTTAACGTTAATTGTCATGTGTGTAATTTGATGCACCTACTTAATTTAAAATACATTCAATTAATGTATATATCAAATCGCTGTTCTATGTATAGTATAGTAAAATTTGAAAATTAATATTTTTTAATATTCCTTATCATAACCATGACAAACTTAAAAATTTGACAGTTTCATGTCATTTAGAATACAAGAAATACCAAATTTCGAGATATACCATTTCCAACATAGTGCAAATGAGATTTTATGATCAATATTCTATATTCCCCGTTACATTTAGAACACAGGTTACTTTTATACTATTATACTATTTCAAATACAGACACGTGATTACGTAATAATAATAAATGTAGCAATACAATGAACAAAATTAATTATGTCATCAGAATGTTTACAAAATTTATCTACAAGTCTAACACATTTATACAGCACGTAATGTTCGATATTTCGACGAAATACCGATCACCACTACCAGCCCTATTTGTTATTGATTCGCCAGATTTATTGCAACCGATTTGCAATCGAGATCGCATTTCCCGCGGCGCAAATAAGAAAGCATTCTCGCGACGTTATCTAACAACGAGAAATCTAGGAGTTCCGTTTCACTTCATGGCGAGTCGCCATAAATCAAAACGCAGCTCGCGTATTATCGTTGCTATCTTACCTACGTCGATGGCTCGTTCTAAATATGCTAATAAATCCACGCGAACCTAAACGATGCGAGTGACGATTATTGGAATCGATTCAGCCTTCTCTTCATTATACGTTGCGCACTTCCGAAATAAATCGACTTTGATCAGTTATCCGGGTACCATACCGTTGCTACTTTCATTCAGGTTTTGTTTCGTTTTGTTGCAAGTTAGGTAAGAGTGCATGGAAGAGAATGCAAGAGAGAGTACATAATAGATGAATATAAAAGCTTTCCATTCAAAGTGATATTTTTAATAATATTTTTCGAAATAGTGTCTCGAATACGGTAATAATTTATTCGAATAATTTTATCTGAAAGAGGAATAGATTTTAAAACATTTGTTACACATATCCATACTAAAAATATCAAATTTAATTCCAAGAAAATAAAAATAAAAATATCAGGAAGAATAAATTATTGTGCGACTACAAATCATGTGGTGTAAAGTAAACCATAATATATTAATTAGGAATCTAAATACCGATTTTTATATCAAAAACAAGATACCATGAAGAAATTAAAGAGAAGTTAAAGAGTACTGTTAGTCTACTATTCACACAATATCCAAATATTTTTGCTGTTCCCAAAAATTAAAATTCTCTTGCCACGACTCACTTCCATACAACCTCTATCATCTACCGAAAGTATGTTTTCAACGTTAAATTCTCCAATGGTACATAATATAGCTTAAATTATGTAGATATCGAAAGTTACTTGGATTCAGATAATTTTCTGTTTACAAAATATACGAATAGATTTATGGCCAATTAATACCAAGAGAAAACTTATTAACCTAAGAGACACACGGTTCACGTGAAAAACACTTTCACGCTGAATTTACGATCAAAATATTCGCAATTCGAGCCACCACCTGTACCTTAATTCAATTTGAAAAAATTAGTACACATCCCTGAAGAAAAATCTCATTAGAAAGATATTAATGACCTTAAAAATATCTGGAACCCATTGCTTAAAGAACCTCCATTCTGTCCAACCCAGAAACCAACTTTCCTTTCATCCTGTGTACGTATTCACCTGAAAAGCAACAATGAAAAAAGGAAATCTCCTAATTGTCCCTTCCAAATAATTCCCATCAAAGAACCCACGCCGTCAGCTTGCGTGGATCATTTCACGGCAGCAGTAGGTACTAAACGAAACGGGGATCCCCGTTGAATCGTCTTACCATAGTCATCAATCAGCGACACCGTCGAGGCACGCTTTCTTAATGCCACGCCGCCGTCGTAGCTCGCCAAACGAAAATAAAGATTCCACGCCGCCATCTAGGGGTAGGGGAAGTCCCTTGCGCAACAGGTGGCGAGCTCGGCTACTAGACCCTGCCCGCGAAAAAATCCCCGCCAGAAGGCGCTATCGTGACGCACGCGTCGATAAATTAGCCCGGTTACCGATCCGATGCAATCTCGTTTCCCTTACCAAACGGTTCCGCGTTAATTTCCCGTTTTTACCGATCGAGCCAGCTTTTATGCAAACGCCAGTTCCCCGGAGATCGCTCACGGTACTTCCCCGTGGAAAACCTGCGCCAGTGATAGATTCAAACGCGGCAGTTTAGAGACGTGGCAGTAGACTCGCAGTGGGCACCATTGTTGATCGATTTGGGGTTCTGGTGCCGATGCTGGTGAAAACAGCGAGGCGTTGAGACACATTGGGTGTGTGTCTTAATGGACGTATGCGTGTGGAGATTCGTGGGCTGTTTTGTAAGAAACTCCGCGAGGAAGTGAAGCAACGATAGATGGAAGTTTGGAGTCGGACGTTTGCGGTTGATTCTGGGTTCTGTGAGGTAATTTGGAAAGCTTTGCAGGGTACTATGAGTCGGAGATCGTCGTGGAGGTGTTTGGACTGCTTCGCTATGAGATTTATAGAGTATTTTATGGGGAGGCTTGTACGAAAGTGAGGTAATAACGATTGGAATCCTGGATATCGAATGTCTGTGGGTGTTTACGAGATCGGTATGTTAATTCGATAGCATTTATATGCCATTAAGTATCGATTAACATTGGTGTGGAGGTGGCCCGGTGATACCAAGATTCGTGAACGATTTCATGGGAATGCGTGTGATGAAATAAGCGAGAATTCTAGAAGGAACGTACTAAATTGTACATATTAACCAACGATTAACAATTTTTCTCTAACGAGAAAGTCCAAATAGGCCGGTTTAGTTGGAAAAATTCTAATGCACTGTCATTTAGGAATATCCAAAGGCTATTATTAGCGCTTGACTGATATTTCAGCTATTTAAAGGTGTCATGGTTGATTTAAAACTACCAACGATTTATCTCACACCAAGATTCCCCTATTATTTTCAAACCAGCCTGAAGGACTAATGACTATCCTAATTTCGAAGTCGCGGACAACCCGCGACTACAAATTACAAGTTTGTTCGTAAATTACCGTAAGTAGAAACATTAATAACTCGCCAACCCGTGAATGCCCTGAAATTATACCTCAGGTGTTCACAATAATCGCAATCAACGTTAAAGCCACGAAGATGATCCGAAGTTCAGTGCATGCAAGAGACCAGGTGTGCTTAACGAAGCACGAGAGATCATTCGGAAAGCCATTGAGGCGGAACGGAGCGGAATATGTAATCAGTCAAGGTCAAAGAAAATGGACGAACCTGAGATGTCCCGCGCGAGCCTCGATTATCCTTCGGGATCTGCCTCTATTCTCAGCTGTTGGGGTCAGCAGCGCCTGGGATGTTCGCCTCGACAGAACGAGCTATCTGTCCCTGGAAGCACGCAGAATCTCGCGCATGTTAACGCACAGAGCTTCCTCACAACTGACACGAGTCATTCTGTCCGGACACCCACGAGTCCCTCATCGTCTCGATCGATCCCCGAACACCATCGACTCAGGATCCGTGCCTGGATAATATACCTTCTGTTCACCTGAGTATCGTCACGGATAAACACTTCCTCCCCCTCTCTGCCTTTCTCTCTTTACCTCTATCTCTATCTCTTTCCGTCAGCC
>NW_016909634.1:774068-884030 GCF_001483705.2 Eufriesea mexicana
CTATCTCTATCTCTTTCCGTCAGCCGGCACGAAAATAACCGCGATTGCACAGAACACGTCGACGATTTCTTCGAGTCACGAATTCCTGGTGCGGCACGTGCCGCGATCGGTTTCCAAACACCTGGAGACCGACTCTGTGTCAAGACTCTAGCTTCTAGAGTGTCTTGCGAGCTACGGTCAAGCGGGATGGTCTGCAAAAGAAATTACGTTAGCCAGGGGACGTGGTCCGACGTCCTCGTACCCTGGATCACGATACCCAGTGATCACTTTCGCGGAATCTTTCGCGAAACGAAGTTGGACGAGCACTGACGCAGGAACGCGGGAGATTCGAGGTTCAGCGAACGCACGAGGGAACACACGGGCCCAGAACACACCTTGGGATTTGTCAACCTCGCTCGATGGAAGCGATCGTCAGACTAAAGTCGTCGTTCCACTGGAAACCGAGTACGTGCATGGCTTTCTTATCCCTCCTGTTAGCTCGAAATCCGTTCTTTCTCTCTCTTTCCCGCACGGCCGGCCACGGGTTCTCTGTCGCACACAGGACCGTCTCGCTCGCTCTCCCTCTCTCCGCGACTATGTCGCCGGTCCGCGTGGTGGGGATGCCGAGTCCAAGGATACACTGGACAGCCGCGGAAAAATAATTCGGCGTGCGCTTTGGAAACGCGACTTTCGTCACGCGCTTTTCGTTTGCGCGCTAGGGGAACCGTGGACAGCTGGATGGCGGGTTTTGTGCACTGGTTGCGGATTTTAACGTACTTCGAATTTCACCGTTTGCACTTGGATAAAAATAATCCCATTTTTATTATTATAAACTTTATATAAATATATATCTCGTAGTTTCATTTTGTAAGTTAATTGTGTATAATTATGTCGCTTTTTAAGTTGCATTTTAAACAAAATGTCGACGCCTGTCTGTTCAGATAGGTATACGTGAAATGTCCTAGTGTAAACCTAGTGTTAAAGATAGTTTAATAATTATAATATATTAATACCAATGCTATTATAGAGTTTGCTTCTTGACTGATGCATATCGCGTTTATTAATCTCTTTGAAATATCGTATTTTTCGAGTTAAAGATTCGATGCCTGCGAATTTAATTTTTGTAAAGGATCTTGAGTATGACGACCTTTTGGGATTGATTTTCGCTTGGAATTAGAGTGGAACATCCAGTATTTGCAATGATAGGGTGGTATGAGCATTCGACTAAGGAGAATATTCTCAGATAGAAAATACTAATTATTCTTTACCGAAATTGTTTTATACCGTGTTACAATAAATCGGTTAAATTGGATTTCTGATTCTTCTGCCATTACGACTGTTAGTATCGTAAATTACCTCTTTGACGTCATTACCTTCAGAATGTTAGCAGATATAACACCAATTTCGTACAAGATAATGAAGGAAATATACTATTAGGACAATAGAATATTTGAATAATAATGTTTGGATAGTAAATGTTTGATTAATGGAGATTTTACTATACCATATTTAGTAGAGGAACAATGTACTGAAAAATATTTTTATATGTTTAATAAAATATTCATTCTACTATGTACATTGAATAGCTTCATTTTGTGATCCTTTTCTTAACCTTATTTCCTATTTTTAAGTATAAAAGTTAATTTTTCTCTTCTTTCTTTTATTATTTATTTTATCGCAAATGCATTCATTTCCTTGTAAAATTATGCTTATAATTACGTGTTATTTACTAAAAATTACACTTTAATTATAATTGTAATAGATAATAAACAATTATAATAATGTAATTAAATAATCAATAGCAATGAAAAACGATTATAATGAATTAATATTTAATCGCAATACAATTGTAAAATATTACGAATATATGCTGTATAGTTTATCCTATGAGCATAATGATTGCGATAGGTATAGAGCAAATGTGCAGTAGTGTGTGACCACTATTGCATTATACCACAGACGATAGTAACGAAGTCATTACCCAATATCCTTTCAATAATTCCCAAAATATTGATTAAATAATAATTTTTAGCAATAATTTTTAAGAAAATACTCACTATTTCGTGACGATATAGCTATATAAAGGAAACTTGTTATTCAATTTCAATACATTCGACTACTGTTCTAACACCTAGAGCTACTAGAACATTAACCTTGGAATAAAGATAATACATTAACTCGAAGGGAATGGTCTCTGCGTTCTTTGAAATGGAAAGTAATAATCGATCAAGATCAAGCTTTGAAAAAAAAGAAGAAAAAATTTATGATTACGCATAAAGATACATTTGTAAGAGTGAAAATAACGAAATTGTCATTTTTCACGAATTTTCGCCGTATTAAACACAAAAGTCACGAAATCATTTTTCACGTGTTAAATACAGCTTTTCGATGCACAACGAGGTGAAAGAGGAGAAAGGCGAGTAAAGAGATCGATGTATCTCGTGACTTACAGACACGCAAAAACGGACTCCGGCATCCATCAGACACGATTTTGGGCCTGCCATTTTGTACTCGAACGAGTCCCCTGTTTGGGAACTTTCTACTTTGAGTTACCTTGAAGGAACAGGATCAATTGAGATATAGATTAATCAACCCTGAAACCTATTAACGAAATCGGCAATTACGTTACGTGGGCGTGGTTCAGACGTCAAAATTATCTTTCTATTCGTGAATGGGATACAACTGTGCCAATTCGAATTTGTAGACCTTGAAGTTGTAGAAAATTCTGTATCCCACAGTGTGTACCAGGATTTACTTTATTCAGATACGTCGTTTCACATTTACGTTGAGATCTTTTGAAATTCCATTAATTAATTCTTGGTATACCATTAAGGTGAGATGGTAAAAGTATTTTAAGAGAGGATCTTGAAAGAATCCATGTTTCTCTTTTATTCTCGTGTTAGTTTCTTTAACGTATGTTTTGTCATAGCAATAATTGGTGAATGCTCGTTCCTGTTTGTATTCTCTCCAGAACTTACTATGATGGTTACCGTGACACATTTACGAGTTGAGAGTGCCAAATTTGGAGTATCGATTTTAACACTAGGTGTATTGATCTATAATGTGTGCATTTATGGATAATAGTGATTGAAGAGGTACAATACAAATAAATATTGCTTCTTTTGTTTCTATTATTGTTTCTATTAGGATAAAAATCAACCTGAATTTTGCTAAGAACCACTGCATATTTTGAATAATTATGAGAACAAAAGATACGAAGTCGATCATTTTAAATAAGTGGTTCTGGTGCTAATTCTGATATTTCAGATCCTATTGCATCGTTTCATCCCTTATACCTGTGCTTGTAAGGAAAAATGCTACATATCACAATTTAAAAAGATTCTAAATTGTTCGTTAACTGAGTGACAACACGTGAAATTTAAATAAATAGAAAAAAATCTTATTTCTTCAAGAAAATTATGCAATTTAATCAAGTACTAATAAAAGAATTGTGTTTAAATGTATGGAATGTAACGTTCTTCCTTACAATCACATATGTACGTAACAATAATTAACACTAAGCCTACTGTCGTTAAATAACCGGTGAATGGAAACGAAGTAAAACTTTGAAAAATGGAATAATGAGAGACATTGAAAAATTAATTAAGTATATGAGAAGAAAAGTCGCGAAAATGAGTGAGTGAGATGAGAACGTTGAATGAGGAATTTTTAATGGAAACTTTTAAAGCTTTTAGGGTTGTTAAGAATTTTCCAAAATTTCTAAAATCAAACGAAAGCTTCGAAATTTTCCAAAAATTTATTAAATTTACAGAAAACTTCGACATTTTCCAAAATTCACTAAATCCTATGAAAACTCTGAAATTTTTCAAATAGCTGTCAAGAATTTTCCAAAATTCATCACATCTACAGAAAATTCCGAAATTTTCCAAATAGCTATTAAGGATTTTCCAAAACTGCCTAAATCCACTGAAAACTTCGTAATTTCCCAAAAAGCTGTTAAGGATTTTCCAAAACTGACGAAATCAACTGAAAACTCTGAAATTTCTAAAATAGTTGTTAAGGATTTCCCAAAATTCACCACATCTACTGAAAACTCCGAAATTTTCCAAGCAGCTGTTAAGGATTTTCCAAAACTGTCTAAATCCACTGAAAACTCCGAAATTTCCGAAGTATCTGTTAAGAATTTTCCAAAATTGCCTAAATCCACGGAAAGCTCAAAAATTTCCCAAATAATTATTAAGAATTTTGCAAAATTCACTAAATCCACTGAAAGCTCCGAAATTTCCTAAATAGTTGTTAAAAATTTTCCAAAATTCACTAAATTCATCGAAAGCTCCGAAATTTCCCAAACAATTTCCCAATTTTCCAAAAATCCTGCAATTTTCGACACGTTAGATATTCGAAATGACGATAAAAATTTGTCAATGGTCCAGAATTCCTCAATTGTGCAAAGCTGAGTGCACGCGAGTGCGTTTGATTGATAGATGGAGGAACAAAGGTGCTGGTGAGGGAAAAAATTCGATCGCACGGCATTGAGATAGCAGCTTGGAATTCATACTTTTCCCTCGGCTGGATACGACGCGAAAATAGAACAGACAGGAAGGCGGAGAGAAAGAGAGTGCCGCAACGAGAGCCAAGAATCAGCTGAGAAAAGTGCGAGGGAAAAGTGAGCTGGATGGCCTTCGCGACAATTCACTCGTTACCTCTTGTTTCGCCGCTCGAATTCAAAGCTCTGCCGGCGAAACCAGTCCACTTTCCGTCAATTCTGCCCGATCCATTGGAAAGGGATCACGTGCTGACCATTTTTGGGCAAAATTTAATCGCGAGATACATTGCGTACTGCATAAAATATTCCATGGAAATATAAAATTAATTTTACTTATGATTTTTCAATAAACAAATGAAATACGATTATTTCGTTGATCGTGTTTCTGGGACAAACGAAGAATATCGAAATAACATACAAAGAAAAATAAAATGACGAAAGATAGTAATTAACCTGTACAAATTTCAATGCAAATATGAACCCCATAAATAAACACATGGGACTGATTTATTCGAGTTGTTCGATCTTCAGCTATACGATAAAATGAATATTAAAATATTATATAGGATATTTCCCCAAAATTTTAATCTATTATTTATTTTATTATTTTATTAAGAAATAATAGTTTCATGTAAACATAAATATGTAATAAATGAATATATTAAAAAATGTAAAAATAAATTGACAAATGAGAAGTATGCCATCTTTAACAGCATAGAAGTCATGTAAGATGTTTCAAAATGAATAACAGAACGAACAGTAAAATAATTCTATGTATAAAAAAAAGAAAAAAGAAAAAATTATAAATTCAGATGTTTCACTCGTAACAGGCATGACTATGTATTTTAAATCACGATAAAGGTCATCAAGGAAACGAGTTACATTCCTGTAAGTTATTTCCAAAGAAATTACCAGGAAAATCAAAGAAGAAGTTCGAATATTAGCTATTAAACGTGCAAAATGCATCGTGTCTATTTAATAAAATTATTAAAAAACTTCTTCCAGTTTCAAAAATAAAATATTCTGACTCATATCTTATTCTACAATAAATTGTTATTTATCTTTAATGATATCACAGACAATATTCGCAATATTAGCTAAATAAATTTAATTTACCATTATTATTATTATTATTAATATTAATTATTACTGTCATTTCATCTACTTGTCAAACTTGGGATTTTCAAATCTGCGCTAATTCGAGTCCCACGTCGACCTTACCGTAATATCGAGTCGAATAATTAATATTCCGTTATTGAACGTTACAGAAACGAAACTCTGCGACCAAGTGTCGATTGTTGTAACACTTCTTTAATGAAATGCGACTGATTAAAGGTCAATGGAAAGAAAACTGGTCGCTTTTTATTATTAAATCGTAATCGATACAAATCGTAGCACGATAATGGAATTTATGAATTCCCGATCGAGGAAGTGAAAGGTTTTGCAGGAATAGAAACTGAATTCTTTCGTAATTGGTCAGAGATGCATCTGTGCATCGGATGGCAACCGATTTATCAGGAACGAGCAGATCACAGGGAAAAAGAGCGCGGTTAAAGGAGGATTTCGAGCGAGACTGCTATCGACACTTGCAGATCCAACATCGATCGGTTAATATTCTCTGAATTGTTCAGAAAATCTTTAACGACCGATATTTTAACACTGGTTAAAATTGGAATACATCAGAATCTTCTTTCACTACGTACCACCGACCAATATGTATTCGAATCACATATACTTTACATATACTATTACAATAAATACTATTATATTCTTAATAATATTATACTATTATTCTATACTATTAATATACTTATTATACTTACACTATTATTATACTATTATTATAATTATGTTATTATTCTAAATTATACTATTATTGTTAATACTATCATAAGTCACTTTGTATATAGTATCTATTTATTATAGCATACCCTGTTCATAATTTTTATTTTCTATAATTTCTTTGCTTTATTTGAATTATTTTCTATATTAGTATTAAATACAACTGCGATTGTCATAATCGTAATAATCTTGTCATATTCCTTTTGTATCAATGTCTTGTACGATGGATCATGCTAGTTTATTACTAATTAAATAAATACGTAATTTGGTTCAGCTCACGAATTACCTAGAAATATTTAACGAACCACAGGTTGAGAATAACTGGAATACATGATAATGCTTTGTTTTAAATTTCATAATACTCGTTTACAAATTTTTCTTAACACGGAATAAAAATAGAATAAATGCATTCCTTTCATTTCCAAAATCTTTGTACGAAAATCTCATTCAGTCCTGATTAAAAATAGAATAAATCACAATGCTTCCTTTTAATTTTTGGAATATTCGTATTAAAATTTCGCATTAAATTTTTTAATTAAAATCCGTACTAAAATTTTCTTTAGCCCTGGTTCAAAATAGAATGGCATTTCTAGCTTGCAGGATTTTCATACGAAAATTTTCTTTGGCACTGTTAGAAAGGGGAACAAATCACAATGTCGTTCCGAGTAAAATATGAAATTTTTAACCTACTTCATAATTAATAATAAAAATTAATATATTATTCAACATTCCAAAAATGTCTTTCCCTGTCATTTTAATTAATTAAAATACATAAAATGCAAGTGTGACCATATTTCCAAATTTTTTAGATCGTGACCAACCTCCCTTCCAAGTAACTCAATTTAATTAATCGAAACCTGACTAAATAATTTTGACATCTACTTTCGACACAAAAATACAGTTTTATTTTACTATTACACCAACAGAGAAAAAAATAATAATCAAAAGTCCTTTATTAAAAAAGGATACAATTACCCAGGTGCAGTTTTTAAATTAACCCCTATCGTCCTGTCTGTTCCGTGATTTATTTCACGATCCTGTTTATTTCTCGGGGTTATCAGCTTTCCTCGAGATCTGTCGACACCGTGATCAAGCCCAATTAAGACGGCGGAGTGTAATTAAAATATCCAGCGGCGTGGCCGTTCTAATTATTACACAAAGCCGATCCCTGGCTAATGTCCCCGCGTAAAAAGAATCGGATCCTGTGACTGCAGAAATCGGTGTTCTCGCATACAACGATAGTATCAAAGCTGGCAACTGGCAGAGAAAGGCGGCCACCCACCGGCTTACACAACGCTTTGCTCCAGTTATTAGTATGTGACTCTTTTGCGGGTCGTTCGACCTGACGAACCGTGGCGCGACAGGATTGTCATTCATCTCGAAATACGTGCAATGGCCATTTCATGAAAAATAACTATTAATATTACCCGTACTTCCCGTTGAAATAATAAAATTCTAAATTTGCCCTCATTTTTATTGGGAAAATTTGTCAGCCATATCGGAGAAAGTAATTTTCATTTTATACCGAGAAAGTAGTGTTGCTCGAATATTTTTATTTATTTTCGGAAATCATTCGCAGTTTTCGTTGGATTAATAAGATTACGAATTTTAGATGAGAAAATAATTTTAAAATGTTAATGAGACTCAGACTGACTCGGAGGAACGTTTGATAAGACTCTGAAGATAAGATAAAACCAAAGTTACTTGGCATAAGACGCTATTATGTAGACACCTACTTGTTCAGAAATTTTTGGAAGACTTTGGAAGGATTATTTTAAACTTTTTAATTTGGAATAGAAAAATCTGACTTAGAAGATGAACTTTATATACACTTATTACCTTGCTTGAGATTTATTCTGAAGCAGATGAAATTGCCTGGGCTATTTAATTTTATTGCAAAACTATACACGCAGTTGTTACAGAAAATATTAAATACTTCGTTATAATTTGCTTGGAAACACGAGGTTGCTAACTTGTTTCTGATAGTTTTATCTTCGAAGGTGGGCGTAGCTTGTCAAAATTGATTTTGGCACAGAAACCTAATGCATAAGTTCGCAAAACTAGAATTATTAAATCAGTCGTAATGATCGGGCTCAGGCTTTTTGTTCTTTCAGTTACGGTAAACGTAAAACTATTTTTAACAAAATTAACGTTGGTAGCCATTTAGGTGAAAACGCAATTGTATATACTTACGCAGAAATTATAGGTTAGTTGTTCTGGTTTGAAGTCTCCGCCACAAGAACTCTGAATAAGCCTCAAGTGACACCGAGCAGAACAATATGGATTACATTACTTAATTACGGAGTGTTTAATTTTAATTTCTACTTATGCTTCATACGATGATAACGATATGATATAAGATATGAAATAAAATGAAATACATGATACAAATATCCTAGTGTGAATTATCTTGGTTACCATGATGACGCAAACACCATTTCAGAGTAAATTCCAAACCAATCATCGTATTAATCAGCTTTTATTAACCACAAGCCAACAATCAATTACCAATCCATTGACGTCACAGGAAAATCTAAATCAAAAGCAACTAAATGAACGGGTGTCCAGCTACAACGAAATCGTAAAAAATGGATGACTAATTATAGCGAACACAACTTATAGTGACCAACAACTTCAATTAGATCACTCAATTTTAAAGAATTCAATCTTAATTTGTATTTTATATTTCCTGTAATTTACAATGAAATTTGCAATACAAAATAAAATTAAATATTCTAAAATTAAACAATTTAATTTAAATTATTGCGAGCCAATCGCAATGATACCACTCAAAAGTTAAATTCTAAATCAATCGCCATATTAATTAGCTTTCGACAACCACAAGCCAACAATCAATTATTAATCCATTGGCTATCATGAGTGGAAGATCTAAGGTGTAAGCAACTAAATTGGCAGCTTCTAGCTTCGATTAAATCATCAAAAACGAATAACAGCCGTTCCGCGTGAAATTTCAATGTCATCCAGGTGATTGATTAATGATCATCATAGTAGCCGATGAAAGTGTTATCATTTCACAATGCCACGTAACAGAGGCCGCCATTGTCAGGCTTGCTATCTACGTGCTACCAGAACTGACTGGCACAACAATACCAGCCAGCCATGGTCTCTGCATAACATTAACGCCACTCTCTGTCGTAACTTTATTATCGGCCGGCGTGCCTAGAAATATGCTGAGCCATAGAAAACCGATCATAATTACCACTGACACCCGCAATTTCCGTCTCAACCGTCGACTTGGGCAGGAAAAATTAATTTGCCGAGGATAAAGCGTTTTATAAGGGAAGTCGACCGCCATCTTCTAATTTCGCAATTTGCGCGCGAATACGAGTTTAGGATGTTTGCGTGAAGATTATATAGTGTAAAAATTCAATTGGCTTGGAATTTGATTCTTTTCCCAGTATACTTTCTTTTTTCTTTCATTCTTCAATTAGAAAAAGTTAATTGAAATTTATCGAAAAATCCCTACGGTTGATTAATTGATTTCTTGAGAAACTTAAGTGATTCTAAACTGATAAATTCCTTATTTTTTAAAAGATAAATCCTCATACTTCGATAGAATTGACTGTTTTATCATAATTTTTTGGTCAAATCGCAAAGAAGAACGTTATTTTTCATATTGGATAATTTCTAACAATACGAGAAATCAATTATAATATACCAAATTTTAATTCTGTATTATATAAAAGTTAAGAAAAATAATTAATCGTCACCACAATATTAAAATGAATATCATTATATTTACCATAAACCTAATACTAAAACTACTTTCTAATTATTGTAAAAAATTAAAAAGTTTAAAACGTAAATTTAATATTCTAATATGACAAATTAAATCTTGAATTGATAATTTACATGTTGAATTGAATTACATCTTGAAAATGATAATTTAACTTAAGGAATATTATTAAATATCAAATTTCTTGTACCAACTAACTCATCTAAATTACTCATTGATCACTGTCATAACAATCCTTAAAAATCGCAAAAAATTTTGAAATCTAATTTACTGTAGCTACTTTACATTTCCAGTAAATTTTAGTAAGCACCAAAATTCTGTCATTAATGTACCCAAATTATGTATTAATAAATTTGACATCTATCATTTGAAGACCGTATATTAAATAAAATTAACAATAATTTAACTGAACGTATTTACATTCCAATAATGTACAAATAATTTTTCATTTGCGATCAATTAAAATGTATTAACCGTATTAGATATATTTATATATGTTTACAACGTATTAAAATTCTAGCAATGAATAATTTTCTTATTAGTAACACAGGTTGAAAAATCGATCCAAACAATAACGCAGGTGTTTCGTATTATGCAAATACGTTTTGCAACTTAGTTACAGGCAAACATTAAATACGTGCGACGAATTAAAGAAGGACATAAGATACGAAACACCGTCTGCCATGATGGCATCCGCGAATAAGCGAAAGCAACGAAAAATGCTTAAAATTATTCAAACATGGGTTTCTTTGAACGAAAGCGCGATCGACGAGTTTAAAATGCAATTTATCCAAGGCGCACGCGAATTGCCGAGCAGTTAACCTTTGATAATTATCGAACTGAAACACTTCGATCGAGAAAAATCTGCTAAATGTCGCTGGCCACTCTCTCCCCCCTTTATCGCAACGTTGCATCAGTGATTACGTGTAGATCGGGCAATTTTTCTGTCGTTTAAGAGCAAATTGTTCTATAATTAGCGAAATCTTATGTAGAACTTTTTCTTTGTTTCCTCAGGACAGGTGTACCGTTGGAAAAATGTGAAAGTCAATTTGAGAAAGTGTAATCACGAGTTTTTCTCACTATGATTGATATGTTGATCGATAAGATGGAGCCGTAAATGGATACAAAGGGGAATTAGAAAAGGGAATTTCGACATTGGAATTTTAGTAATAGGAAAAATATTATGATGAGCTTACTATTTGATAGATATTTAATTTTCTGGAGGATATTTGGCTGTTTGGAAATTTACCGTCAAAATATTACTGTCTATCAGTTACAAAAGTTAGGTTAGGTAATACAATAGCTAGAAAATATAAAGAATTTAAGAAATAAAACTGTCTATTAGTACAAAAGTTAGGTTAGGTAATACAACAGCTAGAAGATATAAAGAATTTAAGAAATAAAATATAAAAATATAAATGAAAAAGGAAAATCAAATATAAAACTTATGTAACGATAAAAACTATTGTATTTTGCATATCAAAAAATTGCATTGATCGAATTATATTAGAATTCTTTAATTTCCTAAACATCGTTGTAACTATTTAAAAAGTTATTTAAAAATTTGAAGACTTATTTTACTGTATTAATTTATAGGTAATTTATAACTACCTAGCCCATCCAAATTATTAATAGTTTATTAATAGTTGCTTTTACAATGCAGAAAAATTGTTACAAAATTTCAAAACCTAATATAATATATTTTTTACATCTCAGGAATGTTATTCAATACAGATATGCTACAATCAGTTATTCCATCTAAATCACTTATTAATCGTCTTCAAATTACATTTTCAAAAGATCATTATAGAATTTCGAGACTCTACATTCTACAAAGCTACATTAAATCCCTAGGTTCCTTGACTAAAATACACCAAATAAAACTAGAAAATTAACTCAGAAAATTTCCTTAAATCTATGTTCATACCAATTCTTCAAAAAATAAAAATTTCAAAATATAATTAAATATACGATCTCATCAGCATAAAAATATATCTAAATTAACTAAATAATATAACATAATAATATAATAAGCTAAAGCTAAAGAAATGGAATATATATGCATGTGTATAAGCATAAAGTCAGAAAAGAAACTAAAATGTAGAATTAAAAAATGAAAAATATTCGATAAAAAAAGGCACGAATAGGAAAGTGCGTGCTCGCGTATCCAGAGATCTATAATTTCGACTAATAGGAAATAATCGAACGCAAAACGCAATGGCGCACGTGTAACCTATAGTGTCACAGGGGCGAGCAATTTACCGGTCGGCTCGGAAGAAAAGCCTTGCAAATGTCCCTTGCTCTTTTCTAATCATATTAGCATATCTAGGTGAACCGTGCTCTCAAGAGTGATTGTACAGATACGCGATACCAGAGGCCATTTCCTTTTATCGTTCTCGCAGACAGAGCGACAAATGCCGCGTAACTGCCACGCGGATATGTGACTGTCGTAAGGCTCTCCCACTCGTTTCGCGCCACGTATACTTGCCTCCATTTCTCGGATCCAGCGGATCTCGTTCCTGTTTTGCAAGCCTGACGAGATCCGCGATCGATCTAACGATCGTCGTCTATCTTGGCCGGATTAATTCCCTTGATTCGTGGAAAGGCCATCCCAGGACGACAGAAACGAGTTCCAACGACTTCATTTGCCTGACGACTTTGATGAAATATAGTGAAAGGAGATTAAAGGTAGGCTAAGTTGGATCTGGGTTATCGAGATCCTTTTAATTTCGGAATTAGTAACGAGATCAAATTCATATATATATTGCACTGTGTGGGGTCTATCGTGTATGTGTATTCATTTAGTCTTCTACAAGAACTTTATTTAACATCTTACAAAACTTCGTGCATTATGTATAAATCCTCACCAACTCTTCTCTGTTATGCTATATTGAAATATAAACATCAAAAAGTCAATGATATAAATGATGGCATCGTATTCTTCCTACATAACCTCCAAATAACAAAAAAGAGTCTACTAAGACGCAGATCGTAATTTTAGAAGGGGAAAATCACGAACTGCGTTAGTTGTCAATGATCTCATAAATCACTAAATAAATTTGACAATTACTGAAACAGATCCAAAGCGCGTTACCTAAGAGAGAGAGTTGGCCAACGTAACTTGCCTCTTCCTATACTTCGCTACTTCATACATCGCGAACCCATTAATTTCCTCTCCAGAGTCGCGAACAGAGCTGCATAGAACGTAAATTTCCAGTCCAAGCAAACTGCATTAAATTCGCGATTTATCATCCTGAAATCATGCCTTTCACAAAAGTCCTAACCTAAAATTAATCCTCCCTCCGAGCCAATTAATCACGCCGGAACGTTTCAATGTAACGCGTTGTGCATCGCGAAAAATCGACGTATCGATGTCCGTTCGATCGGATAGGGACCGAATGTGCCGGTCAACGGGCCGAATTACGTCAGAGATCACTGCGCCGGCGCCATTTTCGGCGCCCGGTTGCGCCATCTCGCGATCACGCGGGGATAAGCGGGAATTTCGGAGGGCATGCGCGTCGAGAGACGCGTTCTGGAACGCGTTGAGTCACTACAAGGGGGAGTGAAAAAAGGAACGGAAGAAAATCGAGTACCCGACGCGAAAGTACCGAGAAACCGTGACTTTTTGCGCTCGATGTGTTTTATTATGTAACCTGTCCTTTCGATCTACCCGAGAACCTTTATTTCTCCTCCTCTGACATCTGGCAAGCAGATCGTCCGCGGATCCTCTTTCCAACGTCGGGTTAATTGAAAGATCGCGTATCTGCACGCTCGGACAAGCGGCGTAACACAGGAGACCTATCGAGCGATTAATCTTGCAGTTTCCAACAGAGTTTTTGGCACAGAACGTGATATAATTGTACTGTTGAATGTAAGAAGAGCATTAGTGCCAAGAACGAGTTTCGAGAAAAGAGTCTGTGGACATGCGAAGTTAAGTACCTTTTATATACGCGATCAAGTTGTTTTAAAGCTGTCTATAATATTTAAACAGCACAGTATTTCTTCTTTATAGAGTTTACTTTACATTTAAATACTACAGGATGTCTCCTTTGTACGAAATACGATTGCAATTTATAAAAGTGATTAAATTAATGATAAATAAAAAGTCGAAAATGAAACATGATTTTCGGTTTACGATATTTATAAAAATATTGTAACGAAGTTTCCAAAATGTCTATAGCAATTAAATGATATTTTATTAAATATAAACGCTTACGCTTTATCATGAAGCCTATCATAATAAACTATATAGTGCTAATTGACGTTAATACTGATTTGATATAATAAAAAATAATTTTAATTAAAAATGCGATTCCAACTACTTGGCTTTTAAACCAACCAATAATAACCTAATTATAATTTAATTAATAGACTACAATAAACTCCATAGATGTAATGAACAAAGTATCTCGACAAGAGAAAAGAGCAAATCAAAAACGCTATAAAAATCAATGACGAAATTTTGCTTTGAGAATGAAAAGAAAGCGAAATCAAATGCTTCGGAGAAGCATAAATCGTAACTAAGACTCGAATAAAGGCGATGTTTGTCACTTTTCTTCGGCCAGATCGGCGCCATAAGGTTTCCAGAGAAAGCAGCGCCATTTGCATAAGGATTTCGCGATAGCAGCGCCATTAGACGACCGAGTTTTCAGATTGCGCCTCACCCACGCAATTATCCACGAACCGTCACCCTGAACCTTGTTACGATTCTGCGTGATTTATGATTATCAGAGCGTTCTAATTCGCCTTTGTATTATGGCAAGATACGAGACATTTTTCTCGAAGAGAATTAATTTCCAAGGTGGCCACAAATCGACTTGGTTATGGTCGCGAGCCAATAAAGATTGGCTAATAGCAACAATGGCCATCGAATCTGGGTGAAGTATGGGATAATTGTGAAAGAGGGACGACGAAAAACTGCGTCAGATGAAAGACAAATGTGAACGTGTGATCTCATATTTTACATTTAATGGAAGAAATTACTTGCAGGAGGGATATTGATTCTTAACGTTCAACGAATAGGAAAATCAACCCCTTTGACTTACAATTCTGACTTATGATATAGCAAATTAAACATTAGTAGTTGTTATACGTTTATGTTCTTCCTAGTACATAGAATGTTCAAAATTAAATTAAAAAGCTACTTAATTAATATAAAATTGTAATAAAATGGAATTTTAAGAAAATATCATACGACAACCAAAAATTATACTAACATAAGATGAATAGGATAATAAAATATAAAATTCTATTTCTTCTTTCATGAAAACGCTTTGATATGCTTACATAGCATTCATTTAATTCTCCTTTCAACATATATTATATACATCTTATAATTTCATTGTAGTATTTCCTATAGGAAAATAAATTAATAGAAATAGATATAAAATTATATTTTAGATTAAATAGTTTTTATTTTTCTTAAATAATAATAATCCCTAAAAACTTACATGTTTTTTCAAACACCCTATATATTAATCTTTTACTAAGTCTTTATGATACACTTCTTGGTCAAGAATTTCTGATAAAACAACTTCCTTTTATCTATTAACAGAAAAATTTATTGTATTACTTTATGTCTCTAAAAATTTTACGAGATGAAGTTAAACGTGTAATACGTAAGTAACAGTTTTCAAGAAATTTTTCTGAGTCCTTCCACAGCCTGGCTAAGTGAAATAATTTTGCAAGCACTTCGCTTGCGGGGGTGACTGTATTGGGTCACCTAGTTCACGCAATCTGGAGCACCCATACCACTTTAGGAGCCTGAATCATGTTATCAATTAATCAACTCGTTCGACAACCCTGTCATCGTTCGACCCCTGTGGTGAACGAAATCGGAAAGGAAGGACAGTCCTTTCGAATAGCATACCTAGATTTCAGATAGTCGACCTAGTTTCCTCGCTATTCGCGATTTCCTAATTATTTATCCAAATAGAAATATTCATATAACGATTTTCGTTCTTATACCTGATTTTCAATATACTTAACATTTTCGTTTTCGCGTTAAATATACCAGAACAAAAAGATCAAAGAATTTTCTACCAATCGTGGATTATTATTTTCCGAGCACCGATTATGGACTCATAATTTAAGATCGAAGTGCGTGTTTCACCCTACCACGTGTGTTACAGGAGCACAGTCACTTTTCTTTGCCTGTACCAAGCGAGCTGACAGAAGAACGCAACAAAATTCTTCGCTTCCATTAGAGGGAACATATTTATAATCGACGATTTCACGAAGGACCGTTCTCAGGACTTTTACTCGGGCTTCCTTTCGTCGGTAGCACGGCAACAAAATGCTCCAGTTTCGATAAAGGGGCGTTGAGCAACCGATAATGACCGCGACCGAGTTAGTATGGCATGGCTACCTAACAACAATCGTATGCGTAGAATTTTCTGTCGTCACAGACAAGCGTATAAACGTATTGAACGAGAGAACATTGACTATAGCAAAGAATGATGGGAATGAAAACTGGATTGTAATTAAATTTGGAGGAATACACATTTTGAGAAACGAATGGAAGAAGTGTTACTCCTAATTCGCTGTCATAACAGAATAGAAAAAGTTTATTAAAAATATTGTACAGACTACACAGTTGATTTCATTTTCACTTAACGTTTATTAATTTATTAAAAAAACTTAATTAAATCTTAAATGTATATTGCGCTTTATTTTACAATATTTGCATTTGTTTGGTATATTATGATGGTATTTTTACCCATTTCTTATTATAGGGCGTTATTTATACTAATATAAACTTTGAATCTTTCAACATTTCATTCCTTTAAGCTTAGTCTATCTATCTTTTAAATCAATAATTACCTGTGAAATTAATAACTTTGTAAGTTATCTGCATGTATATCTATTGAGGAAACAATAATCATAGTAACTAATTAAATTACTGAATATTTTAAACTCACTTTTCCTGGAGATTTATTTTCAAAAATAAATTCCAGAGCATCATTAATTTCTGATAATCCAACAGTTAATGCAATAGTCGGATCAATCAGACCATCTTCAATAAATTGTAAAACATCATCTCCAGCTTGACTAATTACAAAATATAGAAATTAAAGTCTGCAGTTTTATAATGCTTTAAAGTTACTACATATTATATCCTATAAATTTATATTGTATAAATTTTGTTAACCCTTTGCACTGGAAGATTTTTTTTTTATATGGCAAAGTAGTTTGGAATATTTTATTATAAAATCAATGAGGTTTTTTTACAGTAACATAGAAAAGAATCATATATTTGAGTATTATCTTTTATTATTTTAAATAAAAATACAATTATTAATGAACTTTCACTTAAGATTCGAGTCAATACATCCAGAAAAATGGCAACTAAAAGGCATCTCTCAAGTGCAAAGGGTTACTAATTCTTTCTTCACAAATAAAATACGATTCCTGTATCAACTGATTATAATTTACAATGAAAATTGAACAACATAAGTCACAAATTGTAACAATGTTAGAAAACAAAATTTATAGGACATTCTAGTCTAAAACTATTGTACCGATATGATTCAGGCTTCGTCTTCTTATATTCTGCCAAATTAAATCCACTAATCCTAAAGCCATTCTTTGATTTTTCGGAATCTTTCTTTGTCATAGTCACAGCTGTACCAGCAATTATTACCCTTCCTTTACATCACAGAGTGACAATAAATAAATCAGTTACTTAATTATAATAACACTGCAATTTCTAATTATACCTTCACGAGATAGATGATGTAGTACAACAGCAAAATTATCATCACGTAACAAATCTTTTATAGTTACTTCACTTTTATAAATATCAGTGAAACTACAAATACGACACAGAATGAATTGGAATTCAAATTAAATGAAACCTCAAACTACACTCTCATTAAACTTACCACCTTAACACTTTCTTAAAATATTCACCATCAGCATCTTTAAAGATTTCTTTAATATTTTTCTCTGCAGCTATTTCCTCAATTTGTTTCAATAATTTACGATCTTTGTATTTGAAGGATGCAAGCACACCTTTTTCTCGAGCAAGAGCTGCAACATCCTCAGTAGCACAAACACTAATTACCTGAATAAATAATTAACGCAAACAGCAATCTATTTGTAATGAAAAATATCTATCTATTACTGTCTATATTTGTAAAATTTAACTATTAGAATTTAACCTCAGCTTGAAATACATTTGTAGCAAGATCGACTGCAGCTAAACCAATGCCACTTATGCCCACATTAATTAAAATCATATCTTCTTCTTGAATGTTAGTTGCTCTTTCTAATGCAAGTAAAGCAGTAATATAATTATCAAGTAAACTCACTGCATGAACAGATTTTACTCCGGATGGTACTCTCCAGATATCCTAGAAATTTGTTTTATTGTAGAATTCATACACTATTTGTCATTAATTCAAAGAAACTCTCTTACATCAACTGCTGCTATACACTGTTTGGCTAAACCTCCATAACATTCTTTGTTGAGAGCAACAATTTTATCTCCTATTTTATATCCTTGTTTCTCTGCCTCTTTCCCAACTTGAATCAACTTTCCAACAAATTCATAACCAAGAATCTTGGGTAAAGTTGGTTCAAATGTATATAAATTTCTTGCCAATAATGCATCTGATGCATTTAAAGCACAATAATGAACATCTACAAGAACCTGCCAATCCAAAATGATATAAACATTTCCCTTTGACTAATTAAGATACAAAAACCTCACTTGTAATTACAAAAAAAATTATTTTAAAAGAATCTAGTGATAAATTATTTAAATAAAATACACAGAATACAATATTGAATAATCCCTTTTATTGTAGTAATAACTTCTAAAAAAATTAAATTGAAATCTAAATTACTTCAGCTTATTAACTAATCAAATTTTATGAAAAAGGTTAATATTTAATTTACTGCAAGATTATATAAATCTGATATCACTGTATCTATAATCAAAAACTATACTATAAAATAATACTTATTTATTGCAAAAGAACATTGTCCTTATTATATAGTTAAATATATTAATATGACATAACGTTTTCATTAATTGCGACAAAACATTTTTAGTGTTTTATAAATTATGCGTAAATGCAAAATACTTATTTAATTCCATTAAAAAAAGGAAGTATGTAAAAACTGTTTGTTCTTTTACATTACGTCACCAAAATCACCTTTCTTAAAACTGCATTAAAAATAAAGTACTACGTTATTTGCATTTACCATTTTACATATAAAATTCCTTGTTGTCAATGATACAAGCAACATCGACTATGTATCAAATGTAGAAAATATTATTTAGTTCAAAATATCACATATTTAAATAATGAATTTAATTATTAAAAAGAAAAGAATTGGAAGTATATGAAAATGTACCATACAAGTATTTTAAAATCATTAATCTTTATATATTGAACTTACTTCATTTTCTTGCAATATTTTGGGAGAATCAAGATTTTCTAAAACAAACGGATCGGAGAATTTCTTCAAAACTGCGGCAGAAATTTTGCCAGGTTCGGAAATCGGTATATCACTTTTCGCATTTTCTTCTAGGTTGGAAGAGTTGTTAATCGCGACAGAACTAAACCTACCGATTCTTATTTGCATCGAACATCGTTTTAAATTAATTCTAGAAAAATGCGAAAAAATTCTTTTGCCCATCGATACCGACATTTTTTTCTTCTTTTTAAATCTAGAATTATTATTTAAAACGTACGAACAGCACAAGCACAATACACTACGGAACCATTTGTCAAGCCGAAACGCGCATGCGCGATGCTAATTCAATATCGAAGGAACTAAACTCGAAATAAAACGTTATCATATCGATATTTTAACTTTTTAACGAGAAAATTTCAAATCTTCGGCAGTTAATGGTCGGTCGTCGCGATTTGTAGTTATAATTCGTTCGAAGTGGTGTTTAATGTAAAAAATAATAGAAAAAATGTGTTCAGTTTAAATATATTGTGGACAAATCGTCGAGTAATTACTCTGTGCCACAATATTCAACTATTTTGCAGCTTTCAATTATTTTTATATATCGATTTTAAAGGTCAGTAAAAAGAAAATTTCATTTTAACAGTTTCGCCATTAGTGAATATATCTGTCGATCCGTTACCAAGTACTGAACTTCTTACTCATCATATCAGGAAAAAATACTTATTTAATGATAAATATATCTTCCTTTCGAATCTATTCGTAATGTATTTTTGAAATATAGTTAAATGATACTATATTGCGTGATTTATAAATGATAATAGAAGATATAGAATAATATAGAAATATAATATATGAAATAAGAGAATTACATACCTATCGCTGCATGTATGAAATATTCAAATCTTGATGAAATTTCCGAGGCTGTTAAAGGAGATGTAGACTGTTTCAGTGAAAACTTCGTAGTATCCATAGTCAAAAATCTACTATGAAATAGAAAAGAACGTAAATGAATTTTTAAAAAAAGGTACAAATAAGATAATTTAAACATAATACATTAATAATTGAAAAATTTTCATTAATAATGTCATACTTTTTTTTATATGCTACACAAAATTCAAAAAATATAAAAAAATTGTACTAAAATAAAAAAAAATTTATATAAGAAAAAAAATAATTTATTTTTTAAATATACAAATTTTTTAATTTATTTAAAAATTTTTATTTTTGGCAAATGTTTAAATTAGAGAAATTTAAATCCTACAAAGGATAACTAAAAACGAAAATGGTAAGTTTCACAATATGACGCAACTTTGATGCTCTTTGTTGCCAAAAATTTACAATCATAATGAATAAAGAAAATTAATGTTTGCAAATATTACTATTTGCCAAAAAAAAAAGTTGATGAATTCTACTATTTCTTTACTCTATACTATTTCTTTACCTGATAAACAAGGTAACACTTTGCACAACGTATTTATTTCGTTCGATCTGCTCGCCGAGACTAAAAGTAATTCTAATTGAAAACAAATGCAAAATTTGAAAATAACGCTGAACTTCAACAGGAAGTACGAGTAGTAGAGAATAGTCACGGAACTGCTTCCCCAATCATGTTCAAAAGGGAAGTGATTTGGTCGATTTTTGTTTCTTCTGACAATGTCGAGCCTCCCCACCAAGCTTCTAGTACATTTTTTTTCTTTTTTTTTTTTTTTTTTTTTTTTTTTTTTTTCGTGCATCCCCACTTGTTTGACCGGGCTATTTATTATTGCTGTCGAGACAGAAAATATTTTTACTGTCTAGATTTTCAAAATATAAATTTTCCATCAACCAAAATCTTTCATATGTTAATTATGCCAGTAGTTATTTCATGTAGCACTATTAAAAATGCAAAAGAATCGAATTTAAAGTCTGAAATATTCTAAACAAAAAAATGGCTTTTTTTTAATTATTCCAAGAATTACATGTTAATTTCTTCTTAAAAGCTAAAGTTATTTTCTAAAATAAAAATGTATGACTTGTTCTCGTGTATTTTATGGACTCATTATAGTATAGTTTTGTTGAAATTAGTTTAGTATTGGGATATAAAGAGGGTAGAATGATAAAATATAAAGCATTTGAAATTTATTTATTGAGTTTATGAGTCATTGCAACTGAATCTCTTTTTTTTTTTTTTGTTTTAATGATTGTTACATGATTATACCTTATAACAGAGGGTTCATAGTAATTCAATATGTATAAAGGACTATGAGAATTAAGTACAACGTTTATGTAACGAATGAAAATGATTATAGAAGTTTCGCCTTACATTTTAGTTTCATTAATGATTGTGAAAAATAAGAAAGAAAAATTTAAAGCACAATATTTATTTGCTAAGCATGTTAAATCCACAAAGAAAATAAAATAAAGAAAAATATAACAATGGCCAACTAGGTGACATTGATAGAAACGATGATGTAAATTTGATTAAATTTATTCATTGACAAATATTGATTCATGCATTAAACAGTATGGCCAGCCGTACTCATTTCTATCACAAAAATGTTAGTTCCACTTAAAAACAAACATAATCGTAGATACTAAATTTCATGACCAGATTAAAGTTAAGAAATAATAAGGCGATGACGAATATGACTAGTATACGATTATAAAAAATAGCCAACTTACTTAAATACGTTAGATTAGTTCAAATAAGGACTAAATTAAAGTTAGAGTATGTTTAAGCTGCTCGGATGTCACTTATACTTGAAATAAAAGCAACGGAAAGAAGCGAATACATTAATGTAATACATCACAATGGATATTCTAGTCTCGGTAGAAAAATCCCTTAAAAACGGTCAGAATACTTATCAATAAACGCAGTTATAGTAATTGTAATGTAGAATCCACAATAACAATTTATATCTCGAATTCAACACACCTAATGACTCTCCATTTTGTAGAAACTAGTTTAGTATAAAAAAGTCTCTTAACTTAAAGGCATACGCAATGCAAGTAGTTTAAAGCATCGTTTACATATAATATCTTACGAAAATACTTAATAATTTAAATCTATTTTCAAATAAAAAAAAAAAAAAAAGAGATATACTCTGCACATTGAACGAACAGAACATGGAGAAATCAATTACAAACACCAAATTAATATAATAAACAATAAATATTAAATTGAAAACTAACAGAAAAGTGATGCTTTCAGTTTGCGTTTGCCATTTATACAATCATTATTTTCACAATCTAATAATATCACTTGATCAGAACCTTGGTACCAATCATTGTTTTCAATTAAAAAATCTACCTACGTTACATACAATAAACAATATACGAACACTTTTGTTCCCCTTCTTAAGAAAGTTGTTCAATTGAAAATGCTGAGTCTTAAGCATTTCTTGTTGGTAGCATAGCTGGAGTATAGAACACATATGTCAACATAATTCGTCTATAAATTTGTTTTTCTTTTTTTTCTTTTTGTTTACTTTAAACATATCAAACAGTATACTGTGCATTCACTTTTATAATACTGTGAATGAGTTCCATCTTAATCCTATGCACAATATTAGGATATTACTGCATTGGTACTTTATGCACACTTGTTGTTAGGGTGTACAAGTTGTAGTACAAAAGTTCGAATACAAACATTAGAAAAAACTATTGCTACTCTTTCGATTTTTTCTCTTTTATCGCTTAGAAACTGAAGTCTTAATCTATGCTCTGGAATGCTGAATGAATAATACTTTTAATTTAACATCGATGTATATCAAAAGTCCTCACGTTCGGATATTACTCGTACAATCGGCGAAAACTTCTTTTTTCGTTATTGTGCAAAAATTCAGTTCGATGATTGGTAGAAATCAGAGGAAGATACAATGTGATTTTTAAATAACGATGTTGCTTGAAATCGTTAAAAATCATTTCATAAATTATCTCTATGTATTGTGCTAATTTTACAAAGTTATTAAATGTCAATAAACTCACAGGCCCACAAATTAAAATATACTTTTTTTTTATCTTACTAAGTTAATAATCGCTACATTTACTTTTCGAAATGTCCTTTCTATAAGAGTCATCAAAAAATTGTATTTACCTGATACTTTCATCGTTATTATATAAAAACTACTCGAGATATAACAAAAAGAATTATATCTATGAGTAAAAATGTTATGATCAATATAACTATTGAAAATTACGTATTTCTTTTCTTTAATATTCATGAAAATGAAAATTAGTTTAAATTTTATAAAAATTCTTTAAATCAATTCATGGAATATTTGAACTATGATTTAGTGACTTATAAATATTCTGCAAACCTTACACATATAAAACTGCACCATTTTTTTTTTTTCTTACTATAAAATCTGAAAAGAATTGATCAAATACAAGAAAAACGCAAAAAAAACCAACTGCTTTCGATTCAATTAATTTTAAACGCGATTTAAATTAAGGACTAGTTAAACTTAAATTCTTTCTAACATTCCAATTGCCTCACCATTTGCAGCTAATTTACACTTTTTTGGTGGTTGATTGTAAATGGTCTGCAGAGGTATATGAAGCAATTCCACAATTTCTATAAAATTAGGCTCTATAACAGAGAGAAAGAACGCATTTAATTTTAATTTAATAAGTTTTTATACTATAAGAAGTTTTAGTTGTACAAAGCTTTTCTATACTTGCCATTTTCCGCAGTGATATATCCGTGTCTAATTAAAAAGTCAAGAGCAACTGGTGCTGATGTAGTTTTAAAATATGGAGACATTATCCTTTCTAAGCATTCATTAACTGGAAGCAATTCAAATGTTTCTACTTCTCCATCATTGTTGCTTGGTATAAAATCTGGTGGTAATTCAAGATCATACACAAATTCTGTGTTGGGAAACAGCCCTCTTTCACTTTCAAAAAACAAAGATACACAACCAGCACTCTTCAGATTTGCAATAAGATTATTGGGAATACTGGCTTCTTCTCCGGCCTCTTTTATAGCAGTTTCATTAATACCATAACCAACACTTAATCCACCACTCACCATGTTATCCCAATATCCAGGCCAAGTCTGTTTATTTGGGCTACGTTTTTGTAACCATATTGATAAACCTTTCACAGGATCCATAACATATCCATTAATATCTACTCCATATTTGCGAATTCCAAATAGGCCTATAAATTGAATAACAGACAATAATACCTTTTGAGTAACTACAAATGTTAAAAGAGTTATATTTGGACTACATACATGTAGCAGACCGATCCATCTTAAATAATGGTGGGGTATTAAATTGTGCACGTACTTCATAACATTCCTCCCTCCAACCCCTTAGGGTTACCAATTTTCCATCTGCACGTAATTCTCTCAGAACTTCTTCAACCCTAGCACTTCTTTCTGCATAGTCTCTAAATGCTGGATTTAATTGTACATACTCAGGATGTACTTGAAATACCTTTATAAGATATTTAATATACATGTATTAAAATTCTATGAATTTGTCATTAGTATGCAATTCAAAACAAAAATTACCTGTGGGTATTTCAATAATTCTTTCATTATATCAGGACGCACAAGGCCAACTTGTTGTCCATCAACAAAAAAGGCTCTGCATTCACCTGCATGAAAACCTAAGGAATATTGGAAATTTAACAATATTGTTTCTGTCATTGAACTAGTTACACTGTAGCATAAAATTGTAAATATGTTTAAAACATATTCATATCATAAAATATACAATACAAATAATACAGAGAAAAGAAGAAAAATATATATATATGTATATAAATATATACAAAATTAACAAATTATATGTTTTCATTAATACAAAAATATAATACACTAACATTAATCCATATTAAATTTATCTTAAACCTGAAAAAAATAAAATTGTTCATTAAATGAACATTTTGTTTATACAGCTGTATTTAAGTGACATAAAAAACAGATTACATACATTAACTCGTATAGCGGCATAGTATACATCCTTCATATCTACTTTAGTAAATATACATATAGCAACAATCTACTCAAAATATTTATTATCAGAAAAATAGTGAAGATCGTGTATATAACGAAGAGAAGGATCGATATGCAGGATTATACGAAAATTATTTATGTTTTTGAAGAAAATAAACGTAGTTCTTATTAATTTGCTAAAAATACGTGAAAGAATACACAACAGACTTGAAATCAATATCTTAGTAGACAAGATGAAAAGCCACGCATTTCTATGAACTAATTATTATAAAATCGGATAATCTAGGTAGATAGAGAAACAAGAGATGCATAAGTTAAACGATTTTACGTACCTGACAGGTAGAAGCAGTTAAATTTGTTGGCGAGCATCAATAAACGTGACATCGGTTTCTTATCACTATCCGTCATGACGTTTCGCTGTCGTTAGCCAGCTGTGACAAAAAATGCTGGCATAGAGTGTAATATATATCAGACACGAGCTTCACGGAATTTCTACAAAGCGAAGAGTACAGTCTAAAGTGAAATTGCTATACGATTGGTCCGCACCTTGTTTATCGTATTCTGGATTTTTCAACGATTTGAAGATTAGATACTAGTTTTATTTTTTATACCACACGTGTATTTGCTTTTCTTTACTGTTACAAAAATTAATCCTTAATGAAAAACGTGCGATTGAAGAGCAATGATTAATTAAAAATAACATGCATCCATCTTATTGAACGATAAATGACATATACAATACTTGAAATACACAATACTATAAGAGAATTGTTTATAATAAAGTTTACAGTATTAGCATAACATATTATGATGCTAAAATAATGTTCACAATATAGAAAGGTAGTTACGATTTACAATTTTCAGTATATGCATAAGAAGAATTGTTTGAAGTAGAATAAACAATAATTTTTAATGTTTTATTTGAATTGTATTCAAAAACTGTTTAGAAGAGCTTGCTTATCATTTAAGCATCATGTTTAATACATGCGCCCGCGTTTCTGATAGATGGCGGTAAATGTGAGTGGAATGTACTGTTTACTGTGGTAATTCTGAATATGCACGTTTTGTTAATTTAATATAAAAAATGGAAGTGAAGGAAGCTACTAAAAATAATGCGGAAACACCAGCATCTTCCGAGTCCGCTTTGGAGTACAATTCATCAGATGAAGAAGTAAATATTGCTTACATTTCGAAATATCTAAAATGATTCTTTTCTAACCTATACTCTTTTTTTTCCGTGTACAGTTACGAGAAGCTTATGCGAAAGGTTTACTGAAACCTGGTCTTAATGTAGTAGAAGAAAAGAAAAAAGTACACAAAAATTTCGTCGTAAGTATTATGATATAATAATTTTATAAACATTGTGATTTTATATTCCAAAAAAATAGCAGAAAAACTATTAGCGGTGTTATTTTTAGAATCTTATGAAAAAAAAGCTACAGAAAATTAAATTAAATTTATCATGGATTGAAAGATTAGATATGGTTAATGCACTGGCACCTTTAGCACCAGAGTTGGCATTACAAATGCAAGATCAGGAAGTAAGACGTGCAAATCAGTTGAAGGGAAATAAAAATTTACCTCAATATAATCCAGCAGATGATCCTGTTTTGAATGATTTTCGCAGAGAAACAATGTTTCACAGACAGGCGCAAGGTGCTGTTATGGATGCTATGATCCGTTTGAAAAAGCTTGATATTCCAACAATCAGGCCAGAAGATTATTTTGCTGAAATGGCTAAATCAGATACACATATGCAGAAAGTAAGAGAAAATTTATTGAAGAAGCAAACGATAGCGCAAAGATCGGAAAAGGTCAGACAACTTAGACAACAAAAGAAAGTAGGAAAGCAGATGCAAGTAGAAGCAACTTTGAAGAGGCACGCAGAAAAGAGAAAATTACTAGAAGAAGTGAAGAAGTATCGTAAAGGTGCAAGGCAAGATCTTGATTTCCTAAACGACAAAAAGAAGTCTGAAAATAAAACAGATCAGAAGACAGCAGCGAAACGTAAAATGAGAGATGCTAAATATGGTTTTGGTGGTAAGAAACGTGGTAGCAAGAAAAATACAAGGACAAGTTCTGCCGATGTATCAGAATACAAGAAACCTACCAAACGAGGGAAAGATGCGAAGAACAAGGAAGGGAAATCAAAGCAGAGATTAGGGAAAAATCGTAGGGTACAAATGAAAGCAAAGAAAAGACGACAACAGCGATAAATTTCGAACAATGACGAATTCGAATGATTCAAACAACTATGCATTTGTATAATAAAATTTCCTTTTAACGAATAATCTCGTACTTTGTTATTATTTCTTACTTCTTATCGAAATATTCCTGGGTTCCCGTTCGTCGGACAGCAATGAACAATTGCAAACTGGGCTTGACAAAAGAATTTTTGTCGTATATGTAACTACGTTCAAACGCATTCAGCGTAAAAGCATTCAGACGTATTCAAAGAAGGGATTACGTAAAAATGTATAAAGCGAAAAAGTCTTTTTCTCTTGCAGAGATCTTTTTCAAGTTAGGTAGTACACTGTTTCGTGTTCGATCAAACGCGAACAGCCTCGAAGCGTCATCGATATGACGTTCTCAAGCTCACTATTGCGTTTCATGTGTGTAGGACACTTCTATACGCGTTGAAAAGATACACAGTCGCCTAACAGAAACGACATCGACTATTGTGCCCCTTATCACTCATACCTTTCGCGAACTTTCAGAAAGAAATTCTTTTTCGCTGGCGATAGTAGTCGTGATATCTCTCGATGTGTTCAATCAACATAGACATTTTTCCCTTTAGACTATAGTAATCTTTCTGCCTTATCTCTTAATCGTTACTTTCTGTTGATTACTATCAGTTTTTACGAAAAAGTCCTTAACTTATCTTCTTTGGAGTCCTTTAATTCGATTTTAATTCTTGAAAACGTTGAAATAAATGAAGGAAACGAGTAGCTATTTCTTTACTCAGAGATCAGTATAATACTTTTCTAGATTATATTATTACGTATAATTTATCATATAGATTAGGCTAAGTTGATCAAATAAATGGAAGATTGCGTGAAACTGACTCATCCATTGATCGAAGTGATGTAATTAAAATTGAATTTCAATTTCCACACAATGTCCATTATATGAAACAAGTTGTATTATCACGCGCAGGTATAGGGGAAAAATAACTAAACAAAAAGGACAAATGATACACAAAAGAGGGGCAGGAGTGGTTGCATGATGGATCACTTAATCTACAAAGTGACTCTCCAATATTTGTTGCTCGGTCGTTCAATACGTTAATGCCCCATTAAGTTATGAAAAATCGCGAAGGATGCGAGGGAGTGATAACAGCTCGGCCACGTGGATCAGAGTAATCTCCTTATGGTATCGATACCGGCGGAATATTTAACATGTGTCGTCCATTAGACAATCCACTGTATCTACAGGGCTTGTTACATGCATAGGAATGCGATTACACCGCATATTACATGCGCGACCACGTTTGCACTCGCGCAGAGGTATACACAAAGCCCCTTGCCTTCCACGATCACTGCTTGATCCTCCAACATACATGACTAATAATAATTCATTTATGCTTATCTTCCATTCACGTGTGCACGTGCTAAGTTCATAAAAGTGTCCTCTCGAGCAGCCATTGCAAATCTACCCTCTTATCTAAATATGCAGGTGCAGCATGATGCAATTATAGTTTTAGTTTAGTTTAGTTTATCATAATCTTTGCCTTTTGGCTACAGGTCGCTTCTGGCTCCATATATATGTACTTTGTTATCTTATCTTAATTTTTTGGTGTTCTTACATTCTGTCTTATTTTTAATGCCTATTCCTATAGTAGTTCTAATGACTCTGTTTTGTCCTTTATTGCATTTAGGGTTCTTTGGTCTTTCCTCTATTTACATCCTTTATTTTCTTCTCTTTGGTTTTTGTCTCTTCTTTCTATTATCCTGTTTAGGTTTGTTAATCCTTTTCCCGTTTCGTCCAGAATCCCTCCTAGGCTTCTTTCCTCCAGGCCCCCTCTTTCCTCACATTTTGCCAGGTGTTCATACGTCTCTTCTCTGTGACATAGTCTGCATATCCTGTCTCTTCTGTCTCTCCAGAGGTGGCTGCCTATGCCTTCATTCCTACATCTGAACCTCGCTAGTAGGTTCCTGTTCTTTTTCTTAAGCTTTCCTTTTAAATATCCTGATGTTTTCCTTGGCATTATTTCCTTGTATGGTATTTCTGGATGATATTTCGATGTCTCTATCCTTTCCATTCTATATGATGGGATTATAGATTTTTGTTAATTTTCGTTAGTTTATTTTTATTTATTTATTTTTATTCGTTATTTTCCTTATTTTATAGTTCATCGATAATCACACGGCCTATGATTGTCATTTAGTACAAGTCGATGAAATTGTAGAATTTCGTTGGAAGAATATTTTACTTAGCATTCGATTAACTGAATTCCAGCGGATTTAATATAATTGTATTTGTCTGAAGGCGAACTTCTATTATTCGAATGAGAAATCATAGGTAGTCGAGAGAATCAGCGAACTGTTGTTATATGAACTTAAGTTATATGAACTGTTTGTCTCCCAACGGGTTCAGGTAAATGGAGTTCTACTGTAGTGAGATTCAGTTGTTGGTCATGCTAGATTAAACGTGATAAGCATAAGTGGCGCCACGGTGACAGAATAATTTTATCATGAGCGAAACAGAGCATAAACTAAGCCCTTGATGTATTTTTGTGTCACGTGATCTGAGACTTGCAAAGCTTCCTTAACATTCTTGCGTTCTTTTTCTATTGTTATTAATTCAGCATGGAATGCGATTACAATAATGACAATTGGAATTGAATAAAAGATGAATATTAGTCTTAAAAAGGTTGTGTAAAATTTTTCATATTCAAATTATATAGGGTGTTTTACTTCTTCATTAAGTATTGCGAATCTTGTTATAAGCGAAGTATTAAATTGAAGAGCTCGGCAGAAGAAATTTAAATTTCGTAGTATTTTCCTCAAATCCATGGCATTTTCTATTATAATATATAATGCTTTATACATTATCCTGATTTTATTTAAAAATCATTTTTCTATCGATTTATTGAATTATGGCGTCGATAATAAGAAGCCATCGATGATCTCTAAAATTTCAAATAATAAATACACGTATAATAAATTATAAGAAATTCTATTTTATTTAAAGTATTTAAATTGTGGATAAGACAATTAAAATTTAGTAGTGATTATGTAGAGGAAACTGGGATTAAAAGTTCCAATTTTGAGAAAATACAGAAAATGACTATGAAAATGAGTAGAAAATACAGAAAGAAATAATTTTATTTTATTTAAAATATTTAAATTATGGATAAGATAAACAAAATTTAGTAGCGATTATGTAGGGAAGACTGGGATTAAAAGTTCCAATTTTGAGAAAATAAAGAAAATGACTAAAAAATAATGTTATTCTCTACACTATGGACTAATTCATTACTAACTTTATTATATTTAAAAATTTTAATCTTATACTTAAAATATTATAATAGCTCTTTTTATAAAAATTAATTTACAATGCACTGTCACGAAGCTACTAAAATGGAGGTTAGACTAGCGTGATCGACTCAAACATCGAAAACAGTTGAAATCGTAATATATCTCTTCATTTTGAAGATACAAGCATCTAAACAACTTACCCCGAGCACTTATAGTCCCTACTTTATTTAATCTACTCACATTTCAAACCTAACCTAATAAAATTTTCAACGCGTATAAAAGTAACAAGCACGATATCACTGTAACATCATACCTTTTTAATTTTACTGACCAACTCTTCGGTAATCATATCTACGCTCCTGAAAATCAAAAATCCTCGAAGTTCTTTACCTAAAAATGACAATTTAGTCACGTATCGTCAAAAATCTTTCGATCAGTGAGTGGACGAAATTACCGGAAAATCGATCGATTAGGTTATGGAAATACGCCATACACGCGCATGCGCGATGATCAACGCGATGGATCCTCGAAGAGGACTGGGATGGTCAGCGGAATATGGGATAACACGCGTGATTGGGTACCGAGTGTATACTTGTTATTTGGCGAGTGGAAATACCAGCGATCGAGTCGCATGCATAAGGCCCGGGCCATTGGTGTGCAGTCGCGCGCACGTGACCGTGTATATTTTTTACAATAGCCCCGGGTTATTGTATTTAAATCCAGGAGCACTCTCGCGCTGTGTCCTCCGCTCTGTCCGACGCAGACACGAGAGCCCTGGGAATCTGCTCTCCAGGTAACAGCTGTTTTAGAGGGAGATCTCCGCGTTTTTATCCCCGCGCAGTTCTGCCAATTACGCGAGTGGCAGCACCGTCGCGCGCTCCTCGTTACCCTCGTATCTACTAACAATAAGGCGGACTCTTGCCTCGAGTACGAGATTTCGATTCTTAAAAAGAGGAAACTAATACTCTTAAAAAAGAAAAAGTAAAAGAAAGAATGGAATAAGAGAGAAAAGAGAGGTATGGGAAGAAATTAAACTTTCCGGACACTTCGACTTCGTTCTTCTTAGGGAAGCTATCATTTATCGTGGAAGAATTATGATATTTTCTTTGAAGATTTAACACCCATAACAAGTTTCGTGTCTTGTGATCTCGTTAAAAGTTCCTCTACCCGTGTGGATGTTAAAACTCACGGAAATGGGGATTAATTGGGACTATTGTGCAAGTGAACAGCTTTCACTGTTGGTGCTGGCTGATCGTCCAGTTTTTAGACGTCAGGTTAACACGATCAGGCTCGCGGTATTCATAGCCAGAATAGAGTCAGCGTGTACGAATTTCATCGAACAAATTCGAGAGGTTTTTCCGTGTATGGGATCGTGCACGCGATTCCATAGCTGGAGCACGGGAATATGGACAGGTATCTCGCGCAGATATTTGTATTGATGACAACCGCGGCGTGACATGTATCCTCCGTCGGCTGCTAATGGGTGAAATTTGTTTCGCCATTGCCTTCGGGCGATTTTGCCCGATTCCAAATTTCACCGGATTCGTGTACCCTTCCCTCCCCGCGCGTCCACCTCCAATAGTGTTCGTGTTCATGGAAACCTGACAGGACAACGATAAAATATCCACCTCAATTATTTAGACCTTCGCCTAGCGTTTCGCGAAAACCCGGGTGGTATTAATCGATAGGACGGTTGATAAATTGGTCCCAGCTTTTTTGGCAAAAGCGTCGGTAAGTAATTGGAGCAAGGTGATCGGTTTCATTACACTCAACGCGAATTTTAACCTGTAATATCCATCGAGTAATTTTTGCAGAGTCTACTTTCCTGAAAACGAGTTCGTATTTCAAATTGCTTATGAATCATTATACGAAGTAAAATCTCTAGGGCAAAGTTTCTGAAACCGTTATTGTGCTATTTATTCCAATTACATTGTTCAACACGATCTTTAACACGTTGACTGCCATGGGTGTCACCGGTGACCGGCAACGCGACCATTAGTAAAAATACATAATTAGAGTAAATATCGATACTGATAAATTTTTAAATAGTACCATTGTTACTATAATAGTTCGAAGAAATTAATGGTATACAGAACATGCGAAAATAATTTTATTTATACAAAGAAAAGATAAACCAAAACAGTCGGCACAATATGTCGCCACTTTTTTAGTGCAATTCTTTGCTCTCGTTCTTCCTAGCTGATTTGAATTATTTTCGTAGCACGCTTTGCAAAATCGCCTTACATCTCGCACAATTCCAGGTTTCTTTTTAAATTCGTGACGACGTTTTTCTGTACGTAATTGCTCGATGAAATGCAATCTTCGTCATCGGAACATTTCACTAAATACATCGCTAACTTCATCCTAAAATCGGGAATTGAAATATTTTTTCGAGTTGCTTTTTAAACAATTGATAATGGCAAAAATGGTCTACAGCGCCGCGGGGGTCACCGGTGACCCCCACCACGAAAAATACATTAAACGCGATTATACAACTCACCTTATCTGTTGTAAATAATATTTCAACATAAAATGCATCGCGTAATAAAATATTCATGTTGGCGCCATGGACAAACCACGTAAAATGCGCGCGGCAGTCCTTGACATCAACGACATCCTTGACATCCTTGACATCCTCGACATCCGAGGCAACATCAACAACAACATAAACATCCTCGACATTCTCAACGGTCTCAACATTCCCAACATCATCAATATAGACATCGACAGCAATAGTAATCGCAACAACGACATCGACATCGACAGCAACAGCGACACCGACATCGACAGCAACAGCGACACCGACATCGACATCGATATTTATATCACTATCAATTGTGAACATAAATATCGATATCAACATTCTCAACATCAACAATATCGACATAAATGTTCCCAATAATATCAATACTAACATCGACGTCGACATCGCCAACGATATTAACATCAACATGAACAGCAACAGCAACAGAGAAATCGACGACAACATCGATATCGATATTAATATCAATGTGAATATAAATATTAACGAAACAATATGTCTAGGATATTTTTAGAGCTCTGATGGGAGAGCCTCAGGAGAGACTTTAGCAGAATTTATGAAGAATCGATCAGTGAGTGTCTTAGGCAGATTTTGGTGTACGTGAGTGTTGGTCGAGTGCGTTATTAGTATAACAAAGAATTTTTAGTTATAATTTACTCCCAGTTTCATTCAGCTCGAAGTAAATATATATATTAGCTCTTTGTACTCGAATCTCAGTCGCCAATTAACCAGTTAGCTGTGATTGACGAGTATACTCGTCATGGAGAAGAGGCAGGATTTTGTGTCACGACGAGTATACTCGTCATGAGTAAAAAGTAGTGATCATTGGCTATTTAAATTGTAATTTTTGTGAAAAATAAAACATGTTCCCGAATTTCAAGATGTTTAGAATATTTGAGGCCAGGCCGGAATAAAACAAACAAATAAAAAATATGAATAATTTGAGATGAACTCACGCGACCCTGTATGCACCGGCTGAAACAGCTTATCAGTTCGCATAACGAATTTATTTATGCGCGATGATAACGTGTTTTAGATGTAAGCGTAAAAGGGGCAAAGCAAAAGTCGGAAAGCTGATTTATGACAGGGTTCCTTCAGGGATGGTCCGTCACGGGACAAATGCGTGACGCTGACCAGGCGCTGAGCCCATGATGGCTACTGGCCCGAAGTTACCTAGCTATTTTTTGACGGTCACTAAAATTCATAGATATCCATAAAAACTAACCAATAAGAGAATAGATGTTAACCAAATAAGTAAATATTAGTAATAAAATTGTCAATTTTATAAAATAAACTCATCTTTTTGATCCAATATTTTAACAGCGACACTTACTCTGTGATTGACGAGTATACTCGTCATCGCTCGATTTTCGCGACACATATAGGTGCGCGCTCTCAAAAGGGGTCGCCACAGCTAACTGGTTAAACCGATTCTAAAGAACGTTGTTAATTAATATCTCAAATTTAAAATTGCCTAACGTTGCGTGGAATATCGAGGTAAAATACGTCTATGTCTTACAATTAATTTGCACTTCTTATTTACCATTTTGAAAATATCGTCTTCTTTATGGCAGAAAGTCTTCGAATTACTGTTTCTGCAACGAAAAGATCACCGAGTGCAAAGGGTTAGAATATAATAACATCTCTTATTACTTTATATTTAGCAATCAAACATATCCCTACATGTATTACAGAATAATACTTACAGTACTTCTTCTGCAAGAATAGAATTGTAGAATTAGCAACATGGGAAAAAGAAAACGTATTGCATTTCTCAAAATATTTATTTATAAATTCACAAAATTTTCTTGCAGTATCATGTTTAATTATAAAAATATCAGCATTTTGGAATCTAACAGATTTACAAACAAATTAAGAGAAAATTAAACGATGAAATAAATTATTCTAAATAATTTAATTAATAGATAATGAATAATAAAATTTGTATGTTTATGATATGAATATTTATTAATACTAATATTTTATTAATACTATTTATTAATATTATTCTCGAATACCTCCAAAAATCAACATGCTTAATAATATCTAATAAAGAACAGAATAACGTTAAACATTGACAAAAATTGTACAGTCTATATTATTATAAAAATATTTGAAACATATCCTACCTTAGAAAACATTTACAGATAATCATGTGCTAGAAAATGACTCTACTTTACTCTGTTGTATTGCTGTAGATATTTTTGCTCGCTCACGTACACATCCACGCACTCATTTTCTCTTTATCTTACTGTTACTTTAACTGCTTATGTTCATGTACAGAGGACACTGCAATCAGTCTCGTACATCTAGATCGGTAAGGTAGACGAAATTGAGTCACGAAAATTCATACAACGTTAAGTCTATGTTATACGTCGTCTATGATATTCACGATATTTAATTAAAAATCAGTTAAAATGAAAATTTTAGTCTAGAAAAACGCCTAGGAAATTTATTTCCCATCGAGTTACCTAATAAAAGTTTCTTAAAAGTTGCGATACCATGGAATTGTACGGTACAGTTGGCACCGCGAAAAATGGAAGACGAATGTCGATAAGTCAGGAACAGTGTAACGAAACTGAAACCCGTGGATTTTAGCATGAAAATAGTTCGACGGCCGATGTATTCGATGCGTTGAAGGATATGAAACATTTTTCAGATATCTCCGTTCAACATGATAGACTTTATCCGACTGGTGGCGAAAACCATTTGGAAAATGGACTTGGTGAAGCCTTTTACGGCTGAAATGGAGAGAAAAGGGATTCACGACGATACATCATTAAACGGAGATTTTTATGAACCCTTCAAAGTTAATTTCACTGTTCTGGCCCCCTTTTCAAAATTTATCTCACTTCTCTTCGCTCGTGGCCGCGCCACGTATAAACGATTGATGAAAATATTTGCAATTGGAAATTGTCGGAGGGTTACTTTTATAATTCAACGAACTTGCTAGTTTCCGAGTTGTGACGTAGATTAAAAGTTAAATTACACGGAGCTATTTCATTTCTCGAATTTTTAACTTCGTTCCAGATGTCGTTAACAATCGTTCCAAACGTGTCTCTGAGAAATCACAGAGGAAAGTTTTAAGTTTACATCGAGTTTACGTAACAGATAAAAGTTTTCCTGACAAGTGGAAATTTACGATGGACCTTTTCGGAATAGCATTAAATTAATGCTTGTATCTTATTGTCAATATTAAGTGACGAAACTTATCTTTGGCGTCGTTCGAAGGTTACATTATTTGCGCAACGTTTCATGTACCTTGCTGACGGTTTGTTTACCTTGTCATGTTTGTCAAAGCGTAATCTTGTTGGCACGTTTTACAAGCTTCACATTTTCACGGTGTGGGAACATTTTCGAGAATGTGTTTTTAATTTATAGACACGTGTGTAGTTCTTCCTACTGTAATTTATGATCTATAATGTATAGATAAATATGTTAATACGTAAAACAGTAATTAGAAATAACGAGAATAATTTATTGAACTTGTAAAAGAAAAAAACAGATGATAATGATAGAAAGAAAATATTATTATTTGATTCAAAGTGGTAAAGATTCTTTACTTCCAATATTTTTTCAAAATTTGGTTTAATTGTATTTTATTGTGAAACCCTAGGGTTCCCTGGAACCCTGTTATAGATGAATAATAATAATCTCTGTAGTATGATAAAGACAAATAAGTAAATATAATAATATTTCTGTAAAATTCAATAAAATTTAATATTGATTTAATTAATTTCATCAAAAAATAGTTGCATGTATTTAATAATTTTAGAAATAAAGTATGACTGCTTTAGGAATTTCAGTGCTAGGGAATCATTTAATTCTTAAATTTTATAGTTTTAACTACTATTTGGATATAAATTTGTATTATATATTAATCTATATAATATTGTAACAATCTATATTATAGTTTTAATTACTACTTGTATCTAGATTTATATCAAATATTAATCTATATAATATTGTAACAATCTATATTTGTCTGAAATGATATTAATTTGTATTAAGCTATTAAATTATTAAATTATAAATAGAGTAATAAAATTATTTGTAAGAAAAATTGAATCATTTAAATATAAAAATTTTGGAGAAACAATTATCGAATGTCGAAAATTTGAAGTGTGAGAATTATGATGTCCCAAGGATCATTATGAATTTAATCTCGTTTAGACACAATCAATAGCTTAGTTCGAGTAGTTTAGTCAACTGGTTTGCACACATTGATCAATAACTCGGTCGAGTACTGACTTACTTAAGTCGCCATCCATACGTGTTTAGGGGAGTATTTCACTTCAGTGACATAGTTCTATCTAGTAACAAGTGGTGATGTATAAGGTGAAGTAAATTCATGGATCAATAACATCTTAACCAGTGTCCTAGAATTCCTCTTTATCACTTATACTATAAATTTATTCTGTACAAATATTTTTACCAGTAATTCAATTTTCATTCTATTTTTCTTCTGTATTATTTTTTGTATATTATTTGATATATCGAACATTGAATTTGTCATTTGTTATTTTTATAGGTTATGTCGTACATCTTAACCAGTGTCCTAGAATTCCTTTTTATCACTTATACTATAAATTTATTCTGTACAAATATTTTTATCAGTAATTCAATTTTCATACTATTTTTCTTCTGTATTATTTTCTGTATATTATTTGCTATATCGAACATTGGATTTGTTATTTGTTATTTTTATAGGTTATGTCTTTATACGTAATAAAAGAAATTTTAGTCTTTTGTCGTTATTATAGTTTGAAAACTTTGGTTAGAAACTGTGTTCAATAGAAATTATGTCTCAACGATGCGCCAATATTGCAGCTAGCTTCTTCAGAGATCGATTGACACACTGCTATTGATACGTGCCTGTTGGTTGCCAAGTATGTACATGTATACATATGATCGCATTATAGAACCCCAATCTTTAACCATATGTTTATTAATTGCACAGATGGGCAAATTAGAAAATTGGTTGAAGCGTGTTCCAAATGGTACTTAACTGACAGATACTATCATAGTCAATATTGCTTAGAATCCTTTTCTTTAGAGACACCCTGTACTTCCTAATTTACATAATTCTCTTTTCATTCTGAGTATAGTGCTTTCTATTTCTTTAACAGAACCGATTAAAAAATTATAGATTTATTTAAGGTTTATTTATTTAGAATATGTTATTGGTTAATTAGGTCTGTTTTAGACATTATTGCATATTGAAAAAATTCCAAATGGTACTTAACTGATGGATACTATGTTGGTCAATATTACTTAGAATCTCTTGTTTCAGAGACACCCTGTACTTCCTATATTCACTATATTTCTAAATTCTTATACCTCTCTCTCTTTATTTTGAATCTGGTGCTTTCTACTTCTCTAACAGAACCGATTACAAAATTGTAGGTTTATTTAATTTTTATTTATTTCGAATATATTCTTAGTTATTTAAGTTTATTTTAGATATTATTACATATTGACAAAAATTCCAAATGTATCTGACTGACAGACGCTATCCTGGTCAATATTGCTTGGAACCCTTTTCTTCGGAGACATCTTGAACCTTTTAATTCACATACTTTTCTCTTTATTCTGAGCCTGATATTTTCTACTTCTGTAATAGAACCGATTAAAAAATTACAGGTTCATGTAAAGTTTATTTATTTAGCATATATTATTAGTTATTCAGATTTATTTTAAGGAAAATTGCATAGTGAAAAATGTCAGCAAAATTCAGCAAAATTGAGTAAAAAAAATACTCTATGTACAACTAAATTCTCTTCAGTCAGTAACAAACTAGCGCCACCTACGCGCCAATAAACCAAACTAGGTGAATCAACATTCATTCGTCTCAGAATCAATTCTTAGCCGATAATCCGATAAACCCTGCATTAATAACAGCAAAACAGTTCCCCGAACAGCCACCCAAAACCTTTCTTTCCAAATTGCTGCCACCCCAAGACGAAGCAGTCAAAGTATCTCGCATCTTTTCCACCAGCCTACCCGTACACATCCCTCAGACACAGAGCCATTCACCAAACGACTTTTCCCGGAAGCATAAAACGGTGCTCACGTCGGCACGTGGCTATGTTAGGGCCGCATCGAATAATACAGTCGTCCATAGACGAGATAGTTAGCCGTTGGTTACTTCTGCCCCCGGTGTGTTCCATAAAGCTCACGGTAAATCGACTGTGAGCAGCACGGAGCAGCAACGTCGCTCTGCCGTGTTGCACGTACGTGGCCGGGGGTGGTGCACGGGCTGGCTGAAGGGGTGCACAGGGTGAGAGCACGGCCAGGGGATGGGAAACCATTATTGAAATGCAGTAAATGGCCGTGAGTTTCAATTGCCCCTGGGTGCTTCGAGCGTGCCGTAGGAAAGAGAGGCGCCTACCCCCTGGCCGCGTCCCCGCCCCGCGTCGCCACCCCGCGCACCCTGCCGCGAAACCACCCTGCCACGGATGGGAGGGAATTACGAGAATTCGCAATGATTCCGCTCGCTATCGGCGCACGAAAACACACGGGGGAACCGAGGCTGATCGGCCTACGGACTCTTCGCCTTCGATGGCCGGGCTATTACCTGGCCTAATGCTTTCTCCCAAGATGCTATAGGGATTCTTCTATCTCCGCTGCGCTGTGGTTTCCACCGAGGCTTCGATCGTGTATTGCGTTAATGCACATGGGTCTGCTCCATCTCCTTTTTATGCCTTTCTTTCTGTTATTCGTTTAGGGTGTCGATTATTACGGATTATTCAGGGAAACGAGGAAGTTACTGTTCCTGCTCTTTAAATTTATTCTTTTGCAAATCGAATTCGCCATTTTGCATGTCGAGTACTTGTACATAAATATTTTATTTAAGGACAGTAATATAATTAGCTAATATGTTATATAGACAGACATATAAATTAGACAGAAATATAAATTAGCTAATATGAAAATAAACTTTATTAAAATTATTAGTATTAGATATTTATTGAATAGTAATTACCATTTTATAAAAGTATATATGTGTTATGTATTTTATAAGTACAGGTGACCCTCCTGTAACACGGTAGATAGGTTCCTAGAAAATGCCGTGTATAGTGAAACCGTGTTATAGGATGCCGTGTTGTAGGAGAGCTACCTGTATATTAATTGTGTGTATTGATAAATTCATATTAGCATTTGGAGAAAAGTGTATTGCATACATTTCGCGCTCCTCACTTGTGATTTTAGGGTTATGATCTTGAACTTGTATTGACGTACGTTTTAATGTGATTAGCAACTGTTTCAATTCATTCCTAGTGGAATTAATGGTTAATTGTGTATTTTCGAATTCCAGAATTTTTCACGAATGTTCATTAAAGTTATAGACGGATTTTCTTTGATTGTTTGCTCAATTTTGTTTGATATAACTGCATTAATATCGTGCAATTAATTTCATCCCGATTACCACTCTGCCTTTTTCATTTTTGTTATATTTCATATTTTCTTAAATGAAAATAAAATTTGATTTTCAGAAGGATGATCTTGATTTGCAAAAGGGTGAATTTAAAGTGCAAGAACTGTGTATCTATTGTTTAAGTAGGTCTAACTTAAATCTAACTTAACACTAACTTAACACTAAACTTAACATTTAACATTAACTTAACACTAAAACTATCGACCTGCAATGTGTACAAAAATATGGTATATATAAACGATATTAATTAAAGTAATATGGTGGATATAAATTAGTATAAATAATAATGCTCCTACTTGAAGAAGAATCAATATTAATTTTGCGAGAAGTAGTTGCATAATTCCAGTAATTCCAAAAATAAGAAATCCAAAATATATTATTTTGACGTCATTGGTAGTTCTACTGTTAAGATGAAATATTGGTAAACGCAATTGGATAATATGTAAAACTTTGGGAGTATTCTTTTTAATTTAGTTTAGAATATAGTGTACCTAGGTTAGAAAAGACTATAGAGATTTTACACAGATTTTTATTTAGACATTTTTATACAATTTTGTTGAATAAATAATATTGTATTTTCCTTTTTCCAATATATAATTTTCTTTTGTTTACAAATATAAATGTTTCATGATGTTTATTTTCTTTCTTTCTAGGTGTTTGAAGAAGTGTACCTTATTTGGGAGTGTTCGCAATTTTCTGGTGAGCACTTGTTATTATTCTCTTATCTAATTTGAAATATATAATATATTAGAGAGTCCGGTAAGTTCGTGCCGATTTTCGATAGGTGGCATAAGGACAGGTCTGAATATATATATATATCAAAATGATTGAAAACAAATGACATTCGTACATATCGTAAAAGACGGTATTTCAGGTATATTTGAAAAAATTGGAAAAATTGGAAGAACGGAATTTTCAAGTTACCTGAAAGATGGAGAATGGTTGTATTTAAATCTCCCGCGTTTCAATTTTCCTTTAAAAACGGCACGAACTTTCCGGACCACCCAATATCTTCAATCGCGTACAAAAACGTTTATTTTGTTATTAATGTAGATTTACAATACATCTATCTGTGTCGCAATTATAGCTATCCGACGAGATAAGCGTGGTCTTATATGTATCATAAACAAATTTCGTGAAATAACGATGATCATGTATCATCATCCTGTATCCGTTTCGAACCAATTAGAATTAGATCGCTTTCGACGAAAACACGAATTAGCAACGGAAGATTCTATTCAATCATTCGCGCGAGAAACATGTGACCAATTCCCCAGTATAATTGCTGTTTGCAGTTATTATGCATCGTGTGGCGTGTTACACGACACGCAGTATTATTTGGACAACGTGAACGTTATAATAGATACAAACAAAGCGCAACGCATAATCGCTTGGCGCTCTTCGGATAATATAAAGGTTAGCCATGTTCCTAATTAGAGATAATCGCGATTGAATCCGAATAATACGGTATCACGTCGAATTAACCAGCTGCAATCTCAAAAACCAATTGCTAATATCAAGATTACGCGCCGATATCATGTTATAATAACATGTGATACCTTCGTTATTATTCTCTCCTATATACGTATACTAGATTTTCAAAAACATGCAAAATCAATTTTCAGACTCGTTTTAATTCATTTCTGCATAATACGCGTAGGTAATTATATGTATATAATTAGTAGATACGAGCTTCCTATAGTGGGGAGAGCGATGTGTATATATGTAGGATCGGTTTGGGTGGATTGGCTAAAATAATGTTGTTTTACTTCTTAATGGAATAAAGTAGGCTTATACGTAGACTGACGGTTATGAAACAAGAGAGATTCGCTATGGGCACGTTCGACTTTGACTTCTTACCGACATACTCTTAGACACTAGCTTAAGAACTTTTAAAGACTGAAGACTGTTAAAGGCTAGACTGTTCATGACTGACGACTGTGGAGACTGTCCTTTTCCATACCCTTTCCTTTGCAATCGTGCCCTTTTCCAACCTCGGTGGGCCAGGTACTTCAACCACTCTAGACGCATCCCTAAACTTTCGTTCGATCCTACCATAAACATTCTTTGCAGTTAATTCGCTTGTACACGGTCACTTTCATCCTAAGCCCAAGCACACTTGGCATTCCTTCAGGGCCGTACTTATTCCAATCCCACATATATGCAGGAATTTTACTTTTTCCTAAAAATCATCTCCATCTCTTCACACACTGACCTGACGACTACTTAGACCAGTCACTCAATAACTAACTTAGTAACTCCTCTGTAACTGACTGTGTCTTTCAGAATGGGTCTTTTTAACACTAGAACCACCAACCCAGTGAAAATGACTGGTCCCAGAATTTTCCATTTTGCAATCACCGAACACATACACCTGCTTTAAGAATAAAATTGGTATCAACTCATATTAAGAAAGAACTGTAATCAATATTGTAGGATGGCGAATACTGGTCACGAGACACCGAAAATTGACGAAAGAACAACACAATAACACAAACTCAAAACTCGTAAACTGATTTAACTTAGAGAAAGAACACCAAGATAACGAAAACATACAAAGACGCACTCTTTTAAAACTCTCTTTCCAACACCAAACGACTCACGCTTGTGCTGGTCACAACCGATTTCTGACTCTATTTTGGTTGTCAAGGACCACGCGTTTATGCTTTCCTTAACCTACGTTTCACTTCCCCGTAGGGGAGCCGCGCAACTTAATTTTATTATATAGAATAACTTTTCGTTTTGCTTCTAGAAGATATCGATCGGTTTACAATTTGTTTTTGTTGGCAATAGCTGATTCGTGATTTCTTTTGGTATCCTACAATATATTCATTCATGTTCATCGTACCGCTGAAATTACTATAATCTGTGCACGTAATAGTTAGGTACCCATTAAAGATCGGTAGTTCTAGTGTTAAAGCCCGTCCAGAAGACAAGCGTCTCCCCGAAGGAGGAGAGACTCCCTTTACTCCAAAATCAACGGTGGAGGAGACTCCTCCCTCTGAGTTAGCTCCTCCCTCTGAGTTAGCTCTTCCCTCCGAGTTAGCTCCTCCAAAGGGTCACCCTCGCGAGTACTCTTCCCGAGAGGTGACTGCGGCCGCGGTTTATACTGGGGAAAGGCGTGGTTGCGTGAGGCCACCTCACGTGACCTGGCCCCGACCTCCTACGGCCCATCTGGCAGCTAGACATTAACTGTTTGTGTCCCAAGCAGCGCGATCGCGCTCTTCAGATTTCATGTCTAGAAAACCCAGCACATTTCGAGCGTTCTCGACAGCTGACGGTGCGTCACCTACTGTCGAAGTCGAAGCGCTATCGCACCACTTAGCCATTCATCGCCGTATGTTTGTATTCGTTTGAAGCGCTATCGCGCCGCTTGGGAGATCTCGACATAAAATAGAGGAAGCGCTATCGCGCTGCTTGGGTCAAGTCGTACCTACTTAGAGGCAGCGCGGTCGCACTGCTTGGGATACGTGGATAGTGTTTTTTCAAAACCCTCCGGGACTCAAACGGTTAATGGATTTTCTAGACCTGAGTTCTAGACGAGGACAGTCTACCATAATAAACAGGCGTCTCTCGTTTACCATTCCTAAATATATATGAAAATTCTCGACAATAAGTCTGTACTCAGTCCTCAGTCCTCGTTAGTTGAGTCCATTGCGTTAGTTGCGAATAGAACAAGGTATATAGAGCGTTTGCACAGTGAGAATCAAATTGTTAGTAATAAAGTATTAGAGTAATATAGATCAAAATACAGTGTCATTTAATTCCAATATTATGAAATTTATCGCGGTTGTTCTAAATAGATCAATTGGCGAGAATAGTAACTATAAAATTGGTTAATTTATTATATATGAAACTTATATACGAAATAATATTTATGTAAATTCGAAAGCTTTTCGTACCGAGGAGTAAGTAATTCTTTATAGCAACAATTACAGGCGCAAGCTGCGAAGCATGAATCTAATTGGTTTAATCTACGTCGGCTAATTGGTTGACAGATTAAAGTGGCGAATATCCAGAATCTCTGAGAGCAATTCTTCATTCCCAGTTGTTGCGATCTTAATTTAAAATCAACAAACTTCTTTTCTGGTTATTCCTTAATTAATAATTGGCACATTACAAACGGGGAAAAGAGTAATTTAATATTTTATTTAAGCTAAGTATATATTCGGTAATTCTTGTGTTACATTTGTATCTTGAAGTATCTATCCCTCGCTTCCACTTAAATATGGACGAATTGGCTTGATTTATTAATGCTTATTGGTTTATAAATTTACATGTTACTTTTCATATTATCAGTAAGTATTTGAAGGAAGTAGGATGAAACTCTGAGTGCTTAATTAAAAGGGGAAATCGGTTGACAGAGGGATATATTGGAAATGATGAAATAAAAATGGCCGGATATTATCGATTCCTTATAATTCACGTAGAATTAAAAAAGACAGGTGGATAATCTTGTTCGATAATTATAATAGCTTTTAATTACCAAGTGAGGGAAAAAGAAGAGCACGAATGAGTATTATAAGAAAAAGAAAAAGAAAAACAGATGATTTAATATTTGCAAAGTTAGTATCGAACCATTGTTTATGAAATTATGTACAGAAATCATTCGAGTTTTCGTAAAAATATTTATAATTTAAGATCTTTAGTCGTCATAGAAATTTCTCTGAATGAAGTCTCTAATGAAAGAATGCCAGAAAGTCAGAGAATCTAGTAACCTTTCCTAAAATCTCATTTATAGATATTTCCAAAAGCCAATTCCTTTATTCAATATTCCATTTATAAAAGTACCTGTAATTGAATTTTCCTTAATGTTGGAACCCAAATTCACCCTTCCATGACTTCAAAACAAGTCGGGAACTCACTGTTATTAAACTCTTTCCTTACTCTCAGAAGCCCATGTAACTAGATGTAACTAGATCAACTGCATCATGTAACTAGATGCTACCAGACCAACTGGGGCATGTAACTAAATGCAACCGACGTTATAAGATTACACTATATAATCATATACGTACATTTATACGGGTACGAAAATATACAAACAGTTTTATTTCTCACAGAATAATATTTAACTGAAAAATTGTCGATAAATATTTCATTCCTTTTCACTCTTACAATCGTATATTTCAAAATATAATTAATAGGGAAAATTTATATCTAATGAAATAGAATTATGGTTTAAAAATTTATATATGACAGCAAAATAAGAATCCATGGGTGCCAAATATTTGAGCTATAAATCACACAGAAAATATTTTTCTAGGTTTATGAAAAATCTACTACGATTATTTTGGGTAATTTAATTTTCACGTACTGTTATTATGTTTTTAAATGCATAAATTACACTTGTAATATATTTGTAGGTTTGTTTTTCGAATTCAATAACGATTATTAATTTCATAATCGTTCAATGCAAAAAGCTGCAAGTTCCAATAAAATTATATTCATTAAAAAATAGAATGCAATATTGCTAATAGAAAAAAATGGCAACATCCATATAATATCCATATTCATTTGCAATCATTTTTCTATATGCCTCTTTCAACCGTACATTGTGTTTGGATATATAGAATATTAATAATAATTCAAAATTCACTGTAAAAGAGTAACATTAATGTATATACACATGGCATTCGCGATTTTTATGACGGTATTATCTTTGGGTTCTCTAGTGAAAGGATTACTCGACATGTTTCAAGGCGAATTTAGATTTTACACTCGAGATATACCTCTCGTATGATTTATTCATAATGAAAGGTAAGATTATTTTCATCTTCTCTATTTCGTCCACAGTAATCAGCGAACAAAGTAGAGACTAGTGAAATCTGGTGAAATGAATTAAGTCAGCGGTTCTCAACCTGTTCCCTCGCATCACTTGACCGATATGTGATAAAATCACGTATTGCTTTCTAGATAGCCTATTCGTTATAACATACCACGCTGTATATATAATATATAAATACATAATATTTAAATTTGATATAATTTCGTACATCTTTTTTTGGTTAAAAAAGGGTACGAGTTGAAAAATTTTGTACTAAGCTAATGATATTGTTTGAGCAGTAAATAAAAAATCGTACAATAATTAACACATAGAATTATTTAATTTGGATACCTCGTACATTGTTACATTATTTTAAACTTGATATATTAATTAATATCGATCTTCGAAATTTTATCAAATGGCGACTGAAGGGCGCATCTCGAGTGCAAAAGGTTAATTTAGTGTGCGGAAAAAACGCGATTGATTGCAACGTAATAGATGAAATCTACTTTTTTAACTCAAATTGAAAAATATGTAGAAAGAATGTTTATTATTCGCTGAAATGTCTAGCAATAATATCATATTGTGTTCTCTGACAAAGAAAGTGGACAAAACACATCATGACTAAATTAGTAGGTAGAGAGACAACGCACTGGCATACACATGGAATCCGTGTTAATTATCTAACATAAGATAAAAAGAGCGCCAATGTAGCTTATCTTAGTATTGCATCAGGATATACTGACAGAAACACCAAAAGCGTGAAGAATTTCATGAAATTCTTCATCAGAAATGGAATTAAATAAAGCAAACAGAGCATTCCTCTTCCTTTTATACTACCCCAAGTACTACTTTTCAGTCGCGAATAACATGATACACATACTACATGTTGAAGACCTGTTAAATTAAATCACTGAATTGGTATAAATATTACAGCTTCCATTTTATGCACTCTCTGTGAATGAATCATCACGATGCATATTCAAAGTACAAAAGTGATAATTCGCCTGTGCATATATCACATACACCTGTCATCCATATCCTAACGTTTTCATATTCCTAGATACTAATTCCGTATTAAAGTATTGAGTATTGCTCTCACTTGCTAATTTAATATCAATTTATGCATTTCGTTACCATTTATGAATTGTTCGACAACTCGATCCAACTTAGATCCAAGATCTAAGTGTCTAGATCTCTATTAGTGATAGTGTATCGGGCTATACATACCATATACATTTGTCATCCATATTCTGACGTTTTCACATTCCTACTTATGATTCCACATGAAAATATTAAGTCACTCGCTATCTTGTCGTTAATTTATACATTTTGTCACCATTCGTACATTGTTACCACAACTCGACCCAAGTGTCCAGATCTCTATGAGCGCTAGTGTATCTATCTACACATACCAGAAACACCTGTCATCCATACTCTGACGTTTTCACATTCCTATTTATCGATTCTATGTGAAAATATTAAACATTGCAGTCACTTTCTAACTTGTCATTAATTTAAGTATTGAGTTACCATTTGTGCATTGTTACCACAACTCGACCCAAGTATCCAGATTTCTATGAGAGCTAGTGTATGTGCCTAGACATACCATGTACACCTGTCATCCATACTCCGATGTTTTAACATTCCTACTTATCGTTTCCATATGAAAATATTAAACATTGCAGTAACTCGCAAACTTGTCATTAATTTATTGTATGTGCATTACCATTCGTGCATTGTTATCACAACTCGATCAAAGTACTCAGATCTCTATGAGCTAGTGTACCTGCTTTCACATACCAGAAACACCTGTCATCCATACTCTGACGTTTTCACATTCCTACGTATCGATTTCATATGAAAATATTAAGCATTCCAGTCACTCACTAACTTGCTATTAATTTGTGCATTTCGTTACCATTCGTGCACTGTTACTATAACTCGACCCAAGTGTCCAGATTTTTCCGAGAGTTAATGTATTTGCCTACATATACCACGTAGGCCTGTCATCCATACTCTGACGTTTTCACATTCCTACTTATGGATTCCATATGAAAATATTAAACATTACAGTCACTCGCAAACTTGTCATCAATTTATTGTATATATCGCGTTACAATTCGTGCATTGTTACCACAACTCGACCCAAGTGTCCAAATGCCTATGAGCACTAGTGTATCTGTCTACAGATATCAGAAACACCTGCCATCCATACTCCGACGTTTTCACATTCCTATTTATCGATTCTATGTGAAAATATTAAACATTGCAGTCACTTTGTAACTTGTCATTAATTTAAGTATTGAGTTACCATTTGTGCATTGTTACCACAACTCGACCCAAGTATCCAGATTTCTATGAGAGCTAGCGCATGTGCTTAGACATATCATGTACACCTGTCATCCATACTCTGACGTTTTCACATTCCTACTTATGGATTCCATATGAAAATATTAAACATTACAGTCACTCGCAAACTTGTCATCAATTTATTGTATATATCGCGTTACCATTCGTGCATTGTTACCACAACTCGACCAAAGTATCCAGATCTCTATGAGCGCTAGTGTACTTGTCCACGTAACTAGCCCAATGTTAAGCTTTCCATCAACTGACGATCAATTATCGGGGCCGGGGATGGATTTCGGGTGGAAAAAACTCTATGAGCGCTAGTGTACTTGTCCACGTAACTAGCCCACTGTTAAGCTTTCCATCAACTGACGATCAATTATCGGGGCCGGGGATGGATTTCGGGTGGAAAAACAGGGTGCTCGTCATCGATATGTGGTCACGTTCACGCGACTAGGCGGAACAAGGGCCGTGGGCGCAAAACGCGATCGTTTAGGTAACGCAGTTAGGGAGACAAATGCGATATCGCGTCTCACGGCTATAGCGGAATTTCAATGGAGCAGATGATATTCAGCGATTCGCAGACGTCGGTAACGAAATTGGACTGGCGTGTCAGTGGCATACCAATAAGCGATACGCGGACGGCGAGCCCCGGCCACGCTTTATTTTCTCTGAATATGACGCGACCTATTCGCGAGCACGTATTTGTCAGCGAGCCCCGTGGAATAGAGCCACTCGACTGTTTTCTGAGAGAAGCGGCCTGACATTTTTATGCGGGTCATTTGTATGTATGCACAATGCCACGCGTTTGGCCCGGACTTGTCTAGGAACCCTAGAAAGTATCAGGAGACCCGAACGGTCCTTGTGTGTGATCTCTAAGTGGATAGTATTTTCGCTCCTTGGTTAGTTAGCATCGCGAACAAGGGACGAAATCTTACTAGTGCTTTGGTACTTGCTGCATCTAATTTGTTTCGGATGGAAGTTCTTCTGGCGACATAGAATTACAGATGATTTTATTATCACAGAGTCATGTGACTTTTTCATCTGTAGGTAGGCTTGAGTTACCATTTGATGTTATTAGAGATTAGTATGGACTGTTCATGGCATTGACAAGTCAGTAACTGTCGTTGAACAAAGTTGTTCTTGGATGTAAATTGCATTTTTTGGTAGATATATACTAATGTTTTATACGTATTGGTGCTAGCTTCATCGGAGATTAAATGGCACTGTGTCAACTTTGACAACTTTGATAACTTGAATATTGGTAGAGTCAAGTGTTCTTGATTTTAGGTTATGGAGTTTGTTGGTTACTAAATTGATTATTTTTATACAATGGAAATAGTAAAATAATTTATTAATTTATTTTCTTATTTAGTATTACTTATTTATTATGTTCTTTAGATTATTGAAGATTTTGTAAGCTTTTTAACATTATTTTTGCAATTATTGAAAATATGTAGTTATTTAGTCACATAATATGATTATGTAACTATATTATCTATATATTATAGGTTGACAGTTTTAATGTTAAAGAGAGGTTAGAATCTTTGAACTCTAATGCTGTATTAGTAGTTCCTATAATATTGTTATAAACGATTAATAATTCATATCTAGAAAACAACTCTTAAACAATTAATTTCAGTTAGAAAAGTTGTTCTATAATAAAATATTTATCAAAATCTAGTATTTTTAAATTTGCAAAAACTGATACCTTTCTTAACAAAGAAATTCAAATGATCAATTTTCAATAATGTTATGTAGCTACATTATCTATACCTAACCTATTATAGGTTTATAGTTTTAATGTTAAAAAGAGGTTAGAATTTTTGAATTCTAATGCTGCATTAGTAGCTTCCATAATACACCATTATAAATGATTAATAATTCATAACTTCCCCTAAAAGAACTAATTTCATTTAACAAAATTGTTTATCAATAAAATATTTCTCAAAATCTAGGATTTTTAAATTTGCAATAACTTAATACCTTTCTTAATAAATAAATTCAAATGATCAATTTTCAATAATATTATGTAGTTATATTATCTATACTTTATAGGTTGACAGTTTTAATGTTAAAGAGAGGTTAGAATCTTTGGATTCTCCATACTCTATTACTAACTTCCATAATATATCATTATAAATGATCAATAATTCATAACTTCCTCTTAAAGAACTAATTTCATTTAGAAAAATTGTTTATTAATAAGATATTTATCAAAATCTATGATTTTTTAAATTTTCGACAACTTCTTATTTAAGTCCTTTAATTCTTTTTAGTTCTGATTAATAAGGGAAGAGTATTGTCTTTTAAAATTATCAATTTTCAAGAAGAAAGGAACCGGAATAAAAATATTTATTCGTCATTCAATCAGAATTAACAGGATATTTCCTAGTTCGCGTAAGGAATTCTAACCTAAAACCAAACTCATAACACAGACCTGGATGCAACTGTCACTCGTTATTTCTCGTCATAAATTGACTTATACTCGTTTTCCTTCACGGTTTTCGCTTTTCCATTCGCGTGTCAGGGAAACACTAGCCACTCCAGCGAATGCAATCAGTATCGTTAGCGCCATCTTCTTCATTGCCGCTGACCAAGTTCGGAAGATCCAACGATATTGACCTGCTCGCACTGGGTGTCGGGAAACTCTGTACAATTCGACTCGATGCCATAGTACGATACGAAAGACAGAAACTTTCGAACAAGTCTCGCTATCAAGAACACTTCGAAAATTACATAATTAGTATTATTTCTGGCCCCGGCGATAGATCTCGAGGAACGATGATCGCTGGCGGTTATCGGTTGAAAGTTTCATCGAAAAATCCATTCCGCCGCGGTAATTATTTCTTAAGCTTATTTATTTTACGGAAACGGCATTGAAATAAGGAAAAAATCCGAGAAAAAGAATTACCGTTCGCTGTTTTAATCGCTCGATAATCTTTGTCCTCGTAATGAATTGTTTCGATAACGATGGATCCTTCTTCTCGTGGTTGCCAATCGATGGTCGCGCAACGACTCGGTTCTTTTTTCTGTACAACGATATGTCGTTCGAGTTTTAAATATTTAAATGAAGAATCCTTCTCGTGCACGGAATATAGATGAAAGAATATTTTTACTTACACATGCAGTTTTAACTTATCCTTGCAAGCTGGAATTTAAATATCTCCAATTAAAATCCAGCGAGCTGCCTTTAAACCTGAAAATTTAAATTCTGCCGATAAAGCTTGAATACCGTGCCGCTTGAAATTTTCGCCTCAGCATAGAAAGACTATTAGTTGTTATTTATCCTTTACAGCGCGTGAAATCTGTTTTCTTTTCGCCTAGACTCCAACAATCTTGTCTCAAAAATCCGTGCAACATTGTAACTAGTATTTGTACCAGGATTATCTTTAAAATTTTGTATTTAAATTCTTTGTAAATGTTACTAGGGATGCACAAAATATTATTTTCACGTATAAATTTGAATTTGCAAATTGGGATGACAGTTTCGTGCATTTCGGTTGAAAAATCGAGATCACAGTTTTCTCGAATGTTTGCAACGCGATAACACCGGAAATTGCCAATAAAGTCCCTAGGGCTGGGATTATAGATTTCTCGATAAAGGTTTCTTTTTTCTCATAGCGGATCGAATTTGCTTTCAAAAATTTTTCCATAGGAAAAAGGATATCGATAGACTCTCGACGTTCTCGTCACGGAGACACGAAATGCGAGGCATTCCTCACATATAGCGGAGCGTGCAGCGGAAAATCCTTTTTCTAGGGACTTTCACACGCTTACGTGTTTTATGTTCTCCCCTATTATGACTGTTGCGTGCCGTGGCGGCGTATCGGGGGCTTCCCCGACGTGCTCGACGCGATACGATGATCTCTGAATCGACCAAGCCCTCTTCACCAGGGAAATCGATTTCACAGACATGCCACGCTCGCTTTATATTTAATGGGACATAACCTTTTACACGGTCAAAATTCCTAGACGCTCCAATCGTACCAATGCGCCGCATTATGCGAGCGTGACGAAGGTTTATGAGGATCTAATATTTGGATTCGGTGATTAGGTGACGGATTATGTCGTGTTTACATAAGGTGTCCCGAATGAAAGGATAGTATAGGAAATATTTATTCTCCCCGTGAATATCAAGAGATGAAATTTATTTAAGTGCTTGGGACATCCAATAATCGGTATTTTTCGTTCCGAAATTTATATTCCATCCTGCAAATTGATATTGCCGTTTAATAAATTCAATCGAATTGTGCTCTTTTATTTAGAGAGAATTATGCATTTAAAAATCAACGCTGACGTTATTTTCTATTTTGTAATTTCTAGATGAATCTGAAATATTTATTTCTCGTTAATAGCTTCAAAACTGCGGATTTTTATTTAGAGGGAATTGCACGATAAATTTCGGAATTAACAATGCTGTAGCAAATTCATTTTTATCATCCTTACCTGCAGATTATGGCAGTTAGTGGGTTAATGGGTTAATAATGGGAAAAGTGACCTTAATTGGCTAATAAGGAGGTATGAAACGCATAACCATAAGGAGATAACGAATATGCTAAATAATTTTTATAACGCCTATTGTGAATTTAGGTTAACCGTAATACTGAAATTCAAAAATATGTCACGAAATTTTTTGTCCAACCTTTTCAATGTAAAATATAATTTTTCGACTTATCGATTATGTTTTGAGAAACATATTTTATATATTACTTGTTTTATGAGACAGTATATGTCGCCTTGGATCAAAGGCGGATTCATTTTGAATACAATACCGCGTTTCTGGACGAAAGGAAAAAAGAGGAATGAGTATCATCGACGTTATCGGCGTATTTTTAGATATTTCGAACAATATTCGGCCACGGGCTCAAACGAAGTGAAAAGTGTTGAAGTGGTATCGAGATGGACGAGGATGCAATATTTTACGAATATTGAAAAGTTTCGACGAAAAACACCACTCGATTTTTAATGTTTCACGAATTCATCGAAAGCTCGACAATGTCCTTCGCAATTTGTTTGTACGCTGGGCTCATCGATCCCATGCCCCCAATTCCCGTCACTTTTATCGCTTACAATAATCGCACCGAACTTTTATTTTCATCAACGTGGAGGAATCCGCGAAATCCAGGATTTCTGATTCGAGAGAAATAATTCTCCATTTTATATTTCCACCCTTACGATATTTAAAAAGAATCACGGTTTTTGAAAAAATTGCAAATGACCAATTTAACAAAAATAAAATACCGAATGTGTCGCGTAATTTTAAAATCCATAATTTCTGTTTTATTTTTAAAATTTTATCACTTTTGATTCACGCTGCACACACGTCGTCCATAATTACTCCAATGGTACAAACTTTATGTACTGCGTTGTTATTACAAAAAGGGTACGTAATATTCCCCTGTCGTTTTACAATTCCTCGTTACAATGCACTCTGCGATACTTTAAATCCAATTATGCAAGCAACGTACACTGACTTTTGAATTTGTACCAATAATTATAAACCACAAGGTGCACCGCGAAAGAAACGATATGAAAGTTGCTCGTCGGTCTGTGTTCTATGTAAAAATAAAAAGAGAAAGGAAAAAATCGGTTTAATTGGAGAAAACGAAAATTCGAAAGCTCTTTAGCCAAGAAAAATTGGCGGACACTCGCAAGCAGAGCGCCATCTCTGATGCAGTGGTAGGGGGTTCGTTTTCCAGGAGAGAATTAAAAGGGATTTCTCTGTTCTTTGCAAAAAGACGACGTTGTGGAGAGGCGGAGGGGCGGAAATTGAGCAAAAACTCGACAATATCCGCGCACACGGGCTACCCATCGATTCGGTCTCGCGGGGTCCAGACTCCTGGCTGATCAACTTTCACGTCCGCTCGTTTCGCGTGGAATTACCAAACGTAATATCGCCGGGGCCGTTTTATTCTTGCGGCGTAATCAAGTCGCGAGCGTCGCTCAAAGGATGCGCAATAAAAGAAGTCAAATATCAATACGGCGTGTCTCGAAAGAAATGAACGGTGAGAAAGCGGCGGGAGCAACGGGAGCAGAGTAGGGGGCGCGCGCAGCGGACCCGGAAATTGTACAGTAGCCACTGCAGTCACGTCCCTGAAATGTGCTCTTTGTTAACGGCCTCCTGCTCTTAATAAACTCGATATTAATCGTTGCCCTTTATTCTTTTTTTACCAGCTACCTCTACCCAGCCCCTTTGGCCCTTCTTATTAGCACGCTGGGCAAATACTTGAAACGTATCCGGCTCCTTTTCCTGGTTATTAAGCGGACCCTGGGTAGACCGGACGTGTTTGCCGCGAACTCTCATTATGCCATCTGAGGAAACACGATTTCTCTTTAGGTTTTCGGCTACTTTTATCATCAACCATGTTATATTACGTGTTTTTGTCATCCGGTTCCTCTTGTTTTCCGCCACCAGGCTCGTCTCTACGCTTCTCGGTATCTTTGGAATTAGCATTTGTTATTGATTATTGGAATTACAGGCAGATGCTGGTATCTTCTGATTTTCCAGTATTTTTGTTATCTACTTTCGTTTTATTTCGGTGATCCTGTAAGTTTGCTGAGAGAAATAATTATTCGTTAGAGTTTTGCTATTTTAGAATTTTAAACCCTAGTTTTTAAAATTAGGATTTGTTATTGATTATTGGAATTTTCTGATTTTTCAGTATTTTTGTTAGCTACTTTCGTTTTATTTCGGTGATCCTGTAAGTTTGCTGAGAGAAATAATTATTCGTTAGAGTTTTGCTATTTTAGAATTTTAAATCCTAGTTTTTAAAATTAGGATTTGTTATTGATTATTGGAATTTTCTGATTTTTCAGTATTTTTGTTAGCTACTTTCGTTTTATTTCGGTGATCCTGTAAGTTTGCTGAGAGAAATAATTATTCGTTAGAGTTTTGCTATTTTAGAATTTTAAATCCTAGTTTTTAAAATTAGGATTTGTTATTGATTATTGAAACTACAGGTAGATGGTGGTATTTTCTGATTTTCCAGTATTTTTGTTATCTACTTTCGTTTTATTTCATTGATCTTGTAAGTTTACCGAGAGAAATAATTTCTCCTTACGGTTTTGCTATTTTTCTATGTTAACTGCGAATATTTAGTCTTATTTTCCAAATTTTTTGTGCAATTTTGTTACCTAGTTTCTTTTTTATTTTCTACCAGTTCTGTGGACAGGCTGGGGCAAGAATATCCGTCATTTTTAACGAGAGACACGAGGTATATTTATACAGGAATGTTAAAGCAATAAACGAAAAATAATATAGCATTGAAATAATAAATCGATTCTCTTTTTCTCGTACTCCCTGTTACGCTGCCATTGCATTCGCTCTTCGACTATGCTATCACGGCTGTTTCATCCTGGAACCTTCTTCAAAATATTCGTTTCCACTAAACAGGACTTTTGCATATTATATTTATACTATAGAGTACACAATTATAGACAAAGAAGTTTGGGTGCCATACTCGTGGGAGTATTCTACTTCTTCAGTTCTTCTTACTTCTTAAAGTTCAGCTTAAAACTTACACAAATTTTCATTCAACATTTTCTTGAAGGCTTATGACAGTTTTACAATAGATAACTTTTTAATTTCGATATACAGCATGTAAAGATTGTAGTCAATGATTCATAACAGTGGGGATACTGGATTTTCAGTGGCGCAAGTCCTGTCATCAGCTAGTCGTTTATGTATCATTTCCAAATATCGGGAACTATGTCTGGCTTCGGGAATCTCATCTCTAAATTACGATCTTCCAGTTCGATTCGTCAGCTTGCCTGTTGCAGCATCCTATCATATATTCACTTCGACCTTTCGCGGTAAACCAATGCAGAAATAGCTAGAAAATATAACGACGGGTCAATTAAAATAAGACAATGATTTAATCTTTCTGCTCCTGGTTAAATATAATGTTTTGAACAGTCTCAGTAACTTTTGTGACGTATTTGTAAAGTTTAAAGGCAAGATTCACGTCAGGGGTCGCTGGTGTAAAATTAGAGTTATGCATGACGCTTACCAAAGAGTACAATGCTTTGAGAATATTTCGCATAACTGGAACACTGGATTTTGATTATCGTTTTTTAATTTTTTTTCTATATTTTTAGATAAGTAATATTAATTTTATTTATTTCTAAAGTAGCACACGTGACACACCTTGTTTGAGAAATTACCCTCGTGTTTAAAATATGGTATCGTATTTCATGCTGAATGCTTCTGAAGTTCATTCTGGGAACTTATCGGGTTACTTTAGCCCCGAACTTCTGAAAATTAGCGCAAAAATGGAAACACGTTTCATTCCTATTAAACCACTCTAAAAGTCGTTCCTCGCGTTTATATGACTTCCAAATTCAGTATAATATTTCTCCATCGCAGTATCCTCATTCTGTTAATTTCACCTCGATAGCTTAATTATTATTTGAGCTAGCTCGCCTGTATTATTATTAAAAATTTAACAAAGTGCAGGCAGATGAACGTATATAATTTAAAATGTTTTAATCGAAAATAAACGCAATTGTCATATTCGTTTGATAATACGTTGAGAATATAACGATGCTATAATTACTTTATTATAATAAACATTTTTAAATCTTCTATAGCTTCCTATTTTAATAATTACAGTTCTCTATTTACAAAATTAAACGAAAATAAATAAAATAGCATCAAAATATTTGAACCACTGGCAACACATAATCGTCATTTATGGTATAATAATTCTTCGGGTTCATAATTAAACATTTTGCCAAATTCTTCTGTTATAAAATATACGTTAAACCATTTCATTAAAATATTAAACTAAGATACAAAACATCCAGAAAAGTTGCAACCACAGGCAACGGGTAGTCCATATTTATCGTACAATAATTTCCTAAAGTTTATGATTATTAAAAATTTTTTAAATTCTTTTCTTATTGGTTAAACAATTACCAAAAGAACGAGCAAAAGTATGTTACAACTTCTGTACCACTAACCGCCATTTGTATATGACCCCTGTTTCCTCCAATTATGCTGTAAACTTCCAATTATTTCGCTAAAAAATTAAAGGAAAATATTAACTACTTTTGAAACTTCTAACCACCGATATCGTATAATCCTCACTTCTACAATTGTGAAAATAGTTCTCTAGATTCCTCAGTTATGAAACGAAACGTTTAAATCAGGAACTTAAACAAATACTGAACTACTACCCTTTGTATAATCAATATTTTATCATATAATAATTTCTCAAGTCAGTAATTATTACAAAACGGAATTCTTATATTCTCAGTCACAAAATAGACTTTAAACCATCCAATTAAAAAGTAAACAAAATTGTAAATTACCCTCGAAAAATTTTATCGCCAATAGAGTGTTGTCATTCATTTTGCGTCGTATAATAATTCCTTTATCTCATAACTGCAATAAAAATTCCTCCCTTTAAAATAAATTTCATATTTAACGAATTAATAAATTTTATAGTTATAAAGTAAACCTTAAACTATTGTATTAGGCATAAATTAAGAAATATATTATTATAATACTAATTTCAGAATTCGTTATTAATCCTTTGCAACGACGAGTCTAATTCGTCACGAATTCTACGTGTAACTACTTAAAGATTAGAGTCTAGACTAGAGGCTATACTAATCACGCGATCATAACCATACTTCACACGTTTCAACAGATACAAAATTCGAAGAATTTCTCAAATTTTTATCTAATCTTGTGGAGAATAGAATAGCTATATCGTGGTTAATTAAAATTAAATACTACATTGATGTATAATATTTCATAATCGTTTCTTTACAAAAGTTAACTATTTTTCTAATAACATTATCAATTTTAAGGTCGAATTCAAATTGTTAGGGACCATATAACATGTTGTCATCATTTTGTGACATTATTTATTATTTACTGTATACATATATACAGTACTATTATTATACATTAAATAGTACTATATTTATTTATATAATACTATATTCATTAAATAATACTATAAACATACATTACTATTATTTGTAACTTGGTGTACAGTGTTGTACCTTTCATTGTCTGCTGCATAGCATTTCCTATTTGGTGTGTGCATATTTTATATCACTTTACTAAAAAGAGCTTGTCCGTAAATTTCAATAAATAAATAAATAAATAACGAAACGAGTTGAAATTTTAAAAATTAATATCAAAAGTCGATCAATGATCGAATACTTTATTCACCAATTTCATCAACTCTCATCTTCATCAGCGTGTAACCAACGTCCATAAAGATTTTTCGCGATCATGAACCAAAGTCAAACCCTTTCGCGAAGAAGCTATACGATAATGCGAGTCACCTTCGATACCCTTGATCACCCTTAAAACGCACATAATCGACGCGTCGTTTGTCTCACCCCGCTAACGATTTCCAGCCATTCGAGACGCTTCGACGTTTCACTTTTCGTCGCACGTAGCGACGGGAAAAAATTCACCCTCTTGCCTTCGGGGTGTATGGTCCTTCTGGGACCGGGGGTGGGACGTTAAGGGGTTCCGCGGGGTTGAAAGTGGACTAGCAGTCGAAGAGATAAGGGCTGGAAGTTCTCACGAGTCGGTTGATTTACGAAATTGTCCGTTTCAGGTGACGCCCGGACAACTTTCGGAATTCCTGTATGTTGCATAAACCCTGAGCGACCCTTTTCGAAACATGAATTTCCACGGTGGTACGTTTTTATTTCGCCCGGTTATCGCTTCATGCAGAATTAACCGTGTACCGAACTTTCTTTACGTGTTTCCTCGCATATTTCTATTTCGTTCGTCGGCCCTAAAAGTTCCTGAAAATTCGATTGGGATCGCCTTTCCGTTTTTATGAATGTTTCAGAAGTCGTTTGGCAGAATTTTAGGGAGTTTTCTAAAACGTTGGCACGCCTGATAGTGCCCGCGGACGCCATTTCGCTGTTGTTTAATAATTTAAGCGGGTAGATGGCGCCACTCGATGCGCGCTAGCCGGCTACGTGTGTAAGGTACCCCGGCTTTAGGGGATTTTAATCTGATACCTCGTATTTACGCGGAATTGTCCGCAGTCGTTGAAACCGGAGAACCACGAGCACTCCTGGAGCTCGTTGAAAAATCGTGTACCTTAATTCACAGGTAATATCCACCGTAAAACCACCGAGACTCCCTGCCCTGTCCGTTCAGATTTAAATTGCAAATTCGCGGAATTTTGACAAAATTCCTTTCCCGGAGTTCGGTAAGTTACCAGAACTAACATCCCCGGGAAAGAATGGAAATATTAAATTTTAATTAAGAACGTCCAGCCAGCCGCGTTTTATATTTTCGCGTGCTGGAAAAATTACGAAGGAGTCGGCTCGCATCTTGCTCCAAGTTGAAGATCCCCGAACGCTTTTAGAGTCTTCGCAGGCACTCATAATTTTACCTAGTCACGTGAAACTTTAATATTCCCGAAGACTCTTTTCTCTTCTTCTCTTCTTTTTCGAAACAACCGCGGCGTTAGCGACGATTTATCGGATGCTTAATCTTTAACACGGCCACGGTGATAAATATTTAATAGAGTTGCGGGAAAATCGGGGAAGAGCGCGTCGACGAGCGTTTGGGATCGTTTCTAGTATGCTGATGCAGAAATGATAGTAACATTACGCCCACGTCGATGGGGTACACAAGCTTTCGTGACCGTTCGATAACGCAATCGACTTTCACTCTTTCTCTGGTAACATCGTGTCGAATCGTTCGAACGCATTGTGATTGCGGCTGCTTATCAGCCGGCTCGTGTATGCTGAAATTTTCTATCATTACGGGGCGTGTCTACGGGAGAAAATATAGCCTATGGAAACGAAACGAACGCACGTTGGCATTTACGCGGAAAAAATTTCGTCGATGAATGGTAACGCGGTATTTCTTGTTCCCTGAAGCGATCCAGCAGAGAAGTCGAACGTCGAATTTTTGCGAGCAATTTGGTCAGAGGAAATTAAGTACTTTATTTGATATTGGAATATTGTGTGGTAGTGGTAACATAGATTTTTAAGTATATATGTGTAGAGATAGGGTGGCTGGTAAATAATGTAAAACTATTTATTAACCGTAAAATATAATATAGAATGTGCGGTGACGGTAAAGACTACGAATATAATCTATCAACTAAACTCTTACTACTACAACGACACAATTATACCTAACAACACGAATACAACTAACAACACCTTCTTTCACAACTCTCTGAACTCTAATATACTACACGTACTACGACAGACTACACACTCTAGATAACATGCTCATCCTGCGATACCACATATGTGTTGGGATGAGTGGAACAAGTATGCATGGGATTCCAATATGTAATGAATTCAGGTTATTACGATAAATGAGTATGCATGGAATGATTGAGGTGTATGTGAATTGTGTATGTCAATGTAATATATGAAGAAGAAGAAAAAGAGAGTGATTTCGGATACGTTAGTTGCAATTGAGTTATAATAGTGAGAAGTCGTGTCATAGAGTAATTGTGAGAAATTAACTATATTTAAACGTTATATTTGTGTTTTATAATCTTTCTAATTAAATAAAGAATTGTTCTTGTTGTTTGTTATTAAAATTTCATCCACCACTAATATATTGTTCCTTTTCTGACGATCTTTTTGTCATTAGAATAAGGTTTTTGGAAGAATTCCTATTTACTTTTAATTGGTATCGATGAATCGATAAGATTCGAGAATTTTTATTACAATATTTGAAGTTAAATGCAATATTAATGAATTTATACTTGTGTCATTGCTTCTTTCATTTTTTGGACAAAGAATTGCAGCTTCTTGAAATTTCAAAATATTTTTATATCACACCGATAATTCAATATTGTTGCATAAGTATTCCAGCTTTGAGTACCTCAGAAAATTAGGAAATTGAGTAGTTGATTTTATATTAAAATGATTTTACATTTTTGACAATCTTTTTATCATTAGGACAAGGCTGTTAGAAGAATTCTTATTTATTCTCAATTGGTATCGATGAGTTAATAAAATTCGATAATTTTTATTGCAATATTCGATGTTAAATATAGTATTAATGAATTGATAGTTGTGTTACTGTTTTTTCATTTGTTGTACAAAATATAGCAGCTTCTTGAAACTCCAAAATATTTTTATTTTAAAAATATATATATGTTACATAAATATTCTAGTTTTGAATACTTAAGAAAATTTGGAAATTGAGTAGTTTATTTAATATTAGAATGTTATTCCTTTTTCGAAAATCTTTTGTCATTAGGGCAAGGTCTTTGGAAGAATTCTTCTTCACTTTTAATTGGTATCGATGAGTCAATAAAATTCGATAATTTTTATTACAATATTTCTTACAAGTTAAATATGATATTAATGGTAATTGCGTTAATGTTGTTTTCATTTCTTATACAAAGAAGAATAACTTCTTCAAACTCCAAAATATTTAGGTTACACCAATAATTCAACGAGTATCTCAGAAAATTAATGTTTCCACTAATTGCATTGCAATAATAGCTTAGTAAGTAATTACAAAATGATTAATGCATTATATAGGATGACAAAGTGTGTGTAATAAAACTATAGATTTTTGGTTGATTTCCTACTTATCTTCATTTTCCATCACACATAGTTTCCACTTACGACAAATGAAATTAAAAATAAAATAATATTTATGACGTATTAAGCAGCGTCATTGAAAACATTTCGAGTAACAGCTAAAAGTGATTCTTCATTTAAGGATTCTTGGGTCGTGATCTCTAGTTAGACGAATCTGAACCCTGTTTGGTGCCCCAATTTGCTGGTTTATTTTATTTAGCAGCGGTTCATGATCGAATTTAATATTTCAATAAACTCTCCGACAGAATAGACCGCCATTCTAGTATATGATATGTAAATAATCAGTGTACCAAGCTTTTAGTATTTCATGAACAGCTGTTCGGTGACAGATCTGGGTCACGTTGAATGCTAGCCCCTGTGCTAAGTGCCATAAACGAGGTCTACCACGATTGCCGTGAAACAAAACGGTATGCAGGAGGCAAGAATTTCCTAGACGTATGTATTTATGTCTGAAAAAAATGTATTATTATACATAAAATGCCATAAAAGTTCCTATCTTCTACACATTATAGTTTCATCTTTATTTGTCTTCAATTTTGCCGCCTGCGTTTCCATACTTAACCTCGTTTGAGGTTAGGATTTTCGGTGCGGGTAAATTCATCGTGGGAAAAATTTAAGCACATATTGAAAAGCAGAGAAATCCAACAATTGATGTCCAATAAATTTCTATATACATCAGTGATTACAAAATTGATATACGTTTCATTTCAAAATATTGAAAATTTCGTGCTCTAAATATCATATAAATAAAAAAATAAACTAGTCAAAGTTACTAGCTCAATCCAATGGTTAAATTGCAAAACAAGTAGCTTTATTTTATTTCCACGAAAATAAATGCAACTCAAAATAATAAATTCTTTCAAATCATTGACTGATATTCGCAATTACGGGGTGTGATGTACATATACAGGGTGTCCCAGGTTTTAATTTAATTTCAAACTTTGTTAGTATATTTTATCGTACTAAATAAGTAAAAAATGTTGATAAACCAGAATCATTTAAAGTAACTTTATTAAATAGTTATAATATAAATATGGAATAGAAGTGGAATAGTAACTAACTGCTGTTACTGCGAGCATTGGCTCGAATAGATGAGTAATACAGGGTGTCCCAAGGAAACGTATACACACTTTAATACCTTATTCTTTCTGATTTATTTTTCCTGTAATCTGTAATGCATCTAAATATATACTGTTTCTATAATCACGCAAAGTGTGTATACATTTTTTGGGACACCCTGTATTTACATTTACGATCTTGTAATATGTTCTTGTAAGCTGTATTTACTATCCGAGGTTGCCAAAAATTTGTATAGTAATTTTTGTGAGTTTGTTGTACAATAACCGTATATTTATTATGATATTATTATTTACACACGTCTTATATCCCAATTGTTCACTCTCACGCTTCTCTTATTTATAACAAACTGAACTTCCTTATAACATATTGACTCCGATCCATAGCAACTGCACAACACCACGCATTCTAGATCTTCCACTGGCACTTATAAAAACATACATATCTACATTCGTGCCATTACTCAACTTCACACACTTGCATTCGCACTAATAAAACCAAATCCACAATTTTCACCAGTAATATTGTAGTATCGCAGAATTTACACCCCGGGTATAGGTGACTTTAGTTTGGAAGGTCGCCGAGGGTTCGAGGGCCAGGTCGGTCGGAAAAACCCTGGGCGATGCGTCAGGCCCTTGGCATGACCATATTTGGTCATGTTGGGGGAGGCTCTTGAGGAATATATATAAGAAGGCGAAAATGGTTAGCGGACAGTGCTTGAGAGACAGTTATGTTGGGTCAGTGATGTTGGAACAGTTATGATGTAATTGTGTTGTTAGTTGTAGTTGTAATAGTTTATAGTTTATATTAGTTAATAGTTATATATATATATTCATAGTCTTTACTGTAACTGCAGATTGTATTATTATTTTATTTCTAATAAATAGTTTTATATTATTTAACAACCACCCATGTCTCTACGATATCTATTATTAAATTGTCAAATTTGTTGTATTCCACTCGTATTCCATATTTGCGTTATAACTGTTCAATGAATCTTTAAATGATCTATGTCTATAAACATTTTCTTCTTATTTAGTATCGAATATACTGACAAATAACCCACTGGACGAGATGAAAATGGGAATCACTGAAATAGAACAGTAAAGTGACAAGTAGACAGAATGGAAGGTAAAATCCGTTAAAAATCGCAATCCGTGGCCTTGGTTTTCAGCAAGTGTCCCCTTAACCTACAGTATTAGCAACTTATACAGTTGCGCCAAATTAAACGCCACCCAAGACCATCATTCCCTCTCTGCAAGTGCCCATTACACTCCCACCTGGTACACTTAATCTCCACCCCTCCGGGGTTCCAAACAATCCCTCGTTCCCTTTCATTACACCGAAATCCTCAGTGCGCGGGATTGATTTGCACGTTAAAAACGTGTTGGTAATGGGCGCGACGCCTTCAGGGTACCAATCGCGTCCCCGATTCCATGCATGAATAATAAACTCGTGTCCGTCCATCGCACTGTGTACATGCGGGCTGGTAAACGAGCGTGTACTCGGTTTTTCCTCCCTGTCGATCCTCTCGCAGAGGTGTGATTAAAAGGCGAACACTTTGTCGGACGGAAGTCCACGGAGCCCATCCGGGGGGGCTAATGAAAGCAACTTTGCTGATTTTCAATCTAGACGACTCCGGATGGCTCTTTCCTCTTTCGATGGAAACGTTTTCGTTGCAAATTAACCGGCCAGGATCGCGCTTCTTCGCCCCGTTTCAACTGATTACCACCGTTACTGCCAGCAACTTCTGTTGTTTTCGCCGCGAACCGGATGCCCCGAGTCCGCCATTGATGAATTCCCCGCCATTAAGGAGAACCGAGAGTTGGGATACAGTCTGTTCTCCGATCCAGTCTTTTGGCCTAAATGAGATTTCCACCGGCACTGATCGCGTTTTTATCACGGCTTTTTTGGAGTTTAGGGGTGGAGACCGGAGGCTTTGATATCTTAGGATAGGTGTAATGAGTTCTTTTAGCCTGCTGCTTAGGATGCAGTCGAAATTAGGGTACATGGAACTGTTTTGTCGATGAAGATTTTTACGATGAAATTTTATTTTCGGTATATTTCGCGTATATGTTGATCGTTGCTGTAACTTCTTCAAATCAAGTTTCATAATTATTTTGAATTAGGGCAAATTGAATTGAATTGGGATAAATGATTGTTTTTAATTAAAGATGTGTAGGAGTGAAAATAGATAATAAAATGATAATACAGTAAAATGTGCAATATAAGATATGTAAATCTTATAATGTTCAACTCGAATTTTAATTTTTAATATTTATTGGGTAATTCTTGTGGAGTTTAATTTCCTGAAAACAAATCTGTATTTGAAATTGTCATATTACCCTCAGTTTTCAAAAATTTTTTAAAAACGCACGATTTTTGGCTAAAATGAAGTATTACGTAAAAAGTAAGAACGTTAGGAGGTTCATTCTCGTCTTAAAAGTTATATGAGATTACTCCCAGGTTATCAGAGTTCATAATTATAATTATTTCTTTTCATGAATAATTATAATTGACAGCCAAAGTTTAAAAATAAGTTTTTAAGTACTTTCTACGTTATTTCTGCATTTGTACAAAAAGTTCTGTACCTGACACGAATTTTCTACACAGTATCGTATTCTGTAGGCTTATCTGAAGAAGAAACCGTGGAACAGAATTCTAGAAACAGTTTTCGATTCGATTAGATCGAAAAAATATTCATAGGTAACGTGCATAGAAGATTTTAGCGTCATGCAGGCACTGCCTGCTTTTCTATCCTCGACAGTGCCGTAGCTACGTAATCTCGGTACCAAGTTCAATGGAGCTGACATATAACAATCTATGAACAGAAAACAAGAATATAATTCTGTTATAAAATTTCGGAAAATTGACAAAGTTCAAGGGGAACTACAAATATTTACAACAGATAAGAAATATTTTAAATTTGGAGCGTAGCTCTTAGCTTGGTATCGTTTTCCAAAATTTATTCTTTGGAAAACGGTACCAATTACCAGGTCTCACCACGAGGAGGTGGCTACGCATCGGGACCCGACATGTGCCCTAGTGGCACAGCCTGCTGGCGCTATCCGTATCAAAGATATCCTAATCTAACTTGGAGGGAAAGAAATTAAGTGAATCTACAGACACTTTATTAAATTTCGTGTCTTACAAAAGGGGTTTCGGTTCGTTATACTAAAACTCTACTGTCGCAACACTGATATATTTCACTTAACAGACTCTAATATTTCCAAATTCCCATAAATATAGGGAATGAAATATCAAGCACGCGAGCTAATAGAAAATCGCGACGCGCCCGAACGAGTTCGCGATTATTCGAAAGACCGACTAGCCTAGGCAATGTACTCCCGTGTACAGAGATAACTTCATACCTCGGCACCCTCCCGATCGGGCCTAGCTCAAGTCCAGTCACTGTCGTTCTCGTCATGACTTACACGTGGACCAAGGATAGTCCCTGAACCAATGAAACTTCTAGTGTCAACGCGAGGGCCCTGCTGGGCGGTTGCCGGCCAAGACAGACACTTCGCATCCCAGCCACACGGGGTAGAACTTAATCATCCCTGTGGTCTAACCGTAGATGGTACTAGTCCGTCAGCCAGCATGTGCCCGAGCCCAAGTCGCGTACGACTTAGGCAGCGGACCGCCCCGTCGAGGTCAGAAGACGCACTGGTCCGAGGGGGTCACCCTGGAACCCGATGCATGACGAGATTGACAGTGACTGGAAATGAGTGTCGGAGACGAGTCGTGAGGATGACTTACGAAGCATGTACTTATCGAGTACACGAGAGCACGTCGCGTAGGCTAGTCGGTACTTACGAACGATCGCGATTATCGCGAGAACAATTATGTTCTATTTGCTAAACGAGGGGGATAAGAAAATGATAGAGAATTTATAAATTTCGCTCCAAGTTAGGTAGCTTACCTTTGTACAGATAGCGCGCACATGATACTTAGTCTATGGATCTATCTTATGATTACTTAAAAGTAAACGCACGCATCGTTCATTGATGTGTCGCAAACAGAATCTTGAGAAACCTAAAAGCTAAAACAGAATATATTATTGTTAATATGTAGCTGAAAGGAAAGGGATTAGTACGAGGAAACCATCAAGGATAATAACCAAATGGAACGAGCAAGCCAACGACGAGACCTGAGCAACATAACTACGAGACAGAAACATTCCAACGGTGAGATATAAACATACCAACGAGGAAGCGCTCGAGTATTATACGAAATACTCGAACGCTCTAACGAAAACAAATCGAACGGAAGTCGTAAAATTTGTGAAAGGAAAGATTTAGCCAACGATGAGACATAAGTAAACCAACGACGAAGCATTCGAATATTGTACGAAATACTCGAATGCTGAAACAAAGAGACAAATAGAATGAAAGAAATAAAATCTGGAAGAAGAAAAATAATTAGAACCTGAAAGAAAAGATAATTAGTACCTGAAAGAAGAAATTATCGTTAAATTAATTAAGAGAGTGGACAATGGCCACTGAATAGCCATTGATCTAGCCAACGATGATATATAAATAAACCAACGACGAAGCATTCGAATATTGTACAAAGTACTCGAATGCATAAACAATGAAATCGAGTATAAAAGAAATAGAATCTGAAAGAAGAAAGATAATTAAAGCCTGAAACAAAAAATAATTAGATCCTGAAAGAAAAATATTAACGCGGACCCTCCGAAGTCGAACCGACAACTGGCTCGAGCCTGCACGCGGGCCCCTTATATAGCGGCGGCCGGCCGAAAATCGGCGAAAATTTCCGAACTTTACCGATTTCATTAAAAGTTACTTTTCCCCTGTAATAACTAATAATTTATTAACTTTTTTTACTTTTATCGTTAATATACGTTGCAAACTGTTTGTTATCAATGATTTTAATTTGTTATTAACAATAAATTTATTAATTTATTAACTTTTTGTAAGTTATGAATACATTTCGACACAAATTCGTTGTTTGTTTATGTAGAAGCTAATAATTTATTAACTCTTTTGACTGTTGTCGTTAATATACTTTGCAAACTACTTGTTATCAATGATTTTAATTAGTTATTGACAATAAATTTATTAATTTATTAACTTTTTGTAAGTTATGAATACATTTCGACACAAATTCGTTGTTTGTTTATGTAGAAGCTGATAATTTATTAACTTTTTTTATTTTTATCGTTAATATACGTTGCAAAATATTTGTTATTAACAATAAATGTAGCAATTTATTAACCTTTTGCTAATTATAGACACATTTTCACGCAAATACGTTATATATACTAGTAATAGCCTGTAATTTAGTAATTTTTCCACTTGTATTATAAATTTACGTTGTGACCAATTTGTTATTAGAAATAAGCTCCAAGTTAGGTAGCTTACCTTTGTACAGATAGTACGCACATGGAACTTAGTCCAGGAATCTATCTTATGACTACTTAGGTCTACTTAGTTCTAAACGCACGCATCTCGCGTCGTCCAGCGGTCTTCTGCCTGAAATCTTGCTAAACCTGAAAACCTGAAAAGAAAATATATAAACCTGAAACGAAACGGATTAGTAAAAGGAGAGAAGATAAAAACCATAGAATGAATGTATAGAACGAATGGAAACCATAAAGGTTAACCAAATGGAGGGAAAAACTCATTGAAAGAAACCGACAGAAAGAAACCAACGATGAGACAGAAACAAAGCAACGACGAAATATACGAATTCACAAGTATAAATAAATAGAAAGGAAGAAATGAAATCTGAAAAGAGAAAAATAATTAAAACCTGAAAGAAAAATACGTTTAGAAACTGAAAAAAATATAATTAGAACCTGATAAAACAACCTAATTAAACAACAACGATGAAATATAAACGTCCCAACGATGAGAAATAAAAAACCACCGAGGAAGCATTCGAATATTGTACGAAATATTCGAATTGTCAAATAAAAATAAATGGAAACGAGAAAATAAAATCTGAAAGGATAAAAAATAATTAAAACCTGGAAAAATAAAAAATAATAAAACCTGTAAATAAAAAAAAATTTAATTGCTGAAAACAAAACAAAAATGATTAGTAAATTGTTTAAGGGGGTGGGGTGGCTAGCCCCAACCTCATTTCGGACCCCGAAATTTCCGCACACTTAGAAAATTTTAATGTCACTTAATATATAAACTTTTAAATATATAAAATGTATAAACTTTTTGTAAATTAAAATAGGAACATTTTAATACAAGTACGTCATAAATTCAAGTAATAGTAAGTAATTTATTAATTCTTTCACTTGTATTATAAATTTACGTTGTGAACAATTTGTTATTAACAATAATAGTAATAATTTATGAACTTCTTATAAATTATAGGTATATTTTAGTAAAGTATAAAATAAAGTAATTTTTAAATTTTAATGACCAATTTTAATTATCCAAAAGCACAAATAGTTATAATTATGGACATTGTAAGGCAGAAATGAACCTTCTAACGTCCTTCCTTTTCATGTAATACTTCATTTTAGTAAACCATCTCGCGTTATTTGAAAAATCTACAATTTTCAAAAACTGAGGGTGATAGGAAAATTTCGATTACCAATTCGTTTTCAGGAAAGTAAACTCTACAAGAATCACCTAATGGATGTTAACAGATCAGGGAAAAATTGAAATTTGTTAGACAGTGCAATCAGAATGATTGCAATCCTCATTAACCTATCACAAAAGGGAACATTATTTTCAACAAAAAAAAATGGATAAATTAGTAAAATATTATTTTAAAGTAAAATAAATAATAAATTAAATTTGATACGAGTTCTGGCTATGTTCTATACTCCTTTTTAAATGATTAAAATTGAAATTTACGTTGAAGAGAAATTTATGTCAAAAGAGATCATTATTTTCGATAAAAGGAATAACAAATTAATAAGTAATTATTTTAAATTAAATCAGAAATTAAATTTGACACGGATTCTAATAAAGTATTACTATAGTTTTTATTAGGTCATTAAATTAATAAATTATTGTTCATCGAAATGCTTTCTTGTTTTATTTAGAAAAATGCTGTAACGTATTCTCTTTGTGTAACAATTTATCAAGTTTATAAATTTGCAGCGCGATATTTCAGAAGATTTAATTTGCAGTAAAAAATTCTGCTAGCGTGGGTGAAATGAAAAATTTATAATGTGTACGCTTCGCTGCGTTGAATGATGTTAGCCACTTATTTATTTATCACCTTCTCAAACTTTTATTTCAATTCACAGAGTTTCATTTAGACGAAGAAAGGTAAATGAGGTAAATTATTTGGCTTCCATTATAAACCGGCGAAGACTCTCAAAATTAATTGAAATTCTTAGGAAACAATGTGTGGTAGAAAATTAATTTTATTACCTTCCTATTGAGGAAGCTTCGGAAGTGTATTGCATGCAATAATATTAAATTGAAATTAAAACGTTATTAAACGAAGTACCTCGAAGAGAACCTTCGCAGCGGAAGCTTATCCTTCGACAGTAATTTTTGTCATGGTTGTCAATTAAATTAAACGTGTTCAGCGAACAGAAAAAAATCTGCAATGGCGCGTGTTCCCCGGGAAATCTCCGTGCAATCTCTCTTTTTTAAATATTTTACAAGCTGAAAAACGGCCAACAGGTTAACTGTATTTGCTAGGAAGTAACAGATGATACTCGCTTCTAGAAAAAATTGCACGCTTGAAGCAGGAAATCGGAATTTTTAATCGCGTTCCGTTGAATAATTGAAAATTCCCATGTAGAAGATACACCGTTAAATGGCCCCGAGGGAAGAGCATAACACGAAACTATCAAGAAACACGTTTAACTTTTGTTCCATTAATTTCAAATTTAATTGTCGCAAGCAAAGTTTATAATTCTTATAAAAATTTTAGCATTGAAAAAATTAAATTTCATGAAAGCCTTAGTATCTTCAATATCAACCGTATTAATTAATTTTGAACCTGATTTGAATTTGAATTTTTATTTGAAATTTAAATTTAAATTTAAATTTCAATCTGGAGTAATAAGTGTAATGAAATTACTGCTATATTTACTACATTTCCAAAATTTTTCCCAATATTGCATACAGTTAGTCCATATCGTTATTAATCGCTTCTTTATCCCACAAATTGAAACACGAATAATTAAATTTTGTCAATCGACTTGACTACTTTAACAAGTCGAATTTTAAATTAATTTTAATTTTAATTTTAATTTTAATTTTTAATTATGAAGTGAACTGAGTACTCCAAGAATCTTAAAATCATAGACTCAAATGATGACGACGTAACTGGTTAGAAACATATGGTATCACAAATTTATCCCACAAAGTTAAATATAAGCCAATAAGTCAGTGAGCATAAACATTTCTTTAATAATTCTTTTAATAATTGGAATTTTAATTATTAGAAGCGTACATAGAGTATTTTTTGAATACGTACAACTCACATCACTCACACCTGAATACCTCTAAATACCTGAATAACGTAGTCCATGAATCTCTAGACTATATGCTCGAAGGATGTCGTTGTCAGCGTCATATGGTATTACAAATTTATCCCACAAAGTTAAATATAAGTCGATAAATCAATCAGCCTAAACATTCCACTAATAATTGGAATTTTAATTATTAGAAACGTACACAGAGTATTTTTTGAATGCACTCTATGCATCGTAGCTAGTCAGCGTCATGTGGTATCACAAATTTATCCCATAAAGTTAAATATAAATCAATAAAGCAGTCAGCCTACACATTCCTTTAACACTAGAACTACCAACCCAGTGAAAATGACTGGTCCCAGAATTTTCCTTTTTGCAATCATCGAACACATACACTTGCGTTAAGAATAAAATTGGTATCAACTCATATTAAGACAGAACTGTAATCAATATATTCACTCATATTCATCGTATCCCTAAAATTACTATAATCTGTGCACGTCATAGTTAGGTACCCATTAAAGATCGGCAATTCTAGTGTTAATAACTGGAATTTATAATTGTAAGGAGCGTACAAAGAGTATTTTCTGAATGCACTCCACTCACATCAGGCACATCACAATACCTCTAAATACCTGAATAACGTAGTCGAAGAATCTCTAGGTCGTAGATTCGAAGGATGTCGTAACTAGACAGCGATTCTGCCAGTGCTATATTCCCAAACGCAAATTCGTGCTGTATCAATAATTACGTACGTCACCTCATCAATTAAACCCGATTCATTAAGCTAAAGACAGCAGCCGGAAAGGGTTGGAAATCCTCTTAGAGAGGGGCTATCGCGCAAATTTCTTGGATCACGCAATGGGGAGTATCTAAATTTCCAGACTTCCCTCTCCATCTCTCTCCATGCCACCCCATCTGACTCCTCTCCCTTGCAACTCACCCCGCTGCCCGTGTAACTAACTTTCGTCTTTAAAGTCTGCGAGTGTGTACATTAAGGTCTTTGTACGTAAGACCTGGCGGGCCTGGCCCCTTTCCCCGCCTCGATCTCTGCTCTCGTGCATCTTGCATCAGTTCTCCTCTTGAGAGGGAAGGTCGACCACGCCGGTTGATACCGTGGTACTTCCTAATTAACTCTCTGGATTTCCTTGCACGCCTCCGTTGCAGTGTCATTATCCTCGCGCCTAGCTGGAAACCGAGTGTTGCTTACACATGAACCAACTGACTGCTGCTCATCCTACGAAACAGGCACGAACCGACGTGTATCGAGTGTAACGCCGGCTGCGGTGCTTCCCCTTTTGAGGTTAGGTTTTGAGGTTAGGCGCGAACCAGCTTTTTTCGCTCACTTTTTCCTTTTTCTTTTCCGTTGGTGGCACGAATGAGAAGTTGCAAGCTGGATAGTCTGTTTCTTAATGTACGATACAAGTTTCTTATAAGAGTGGGATAAGGATTGTTGATTATTCTTTTGTTTGGTTATAGGGTCACGATATGTAGAGGATTTTATTGCACATTTGCGTGGATTTCTTCGCTTGAGCATTTCTGATAGGTTTAAAATTTTGACACATCCCTATGAAATTTGTTCAAGTTATTCAATTCTGTGGTATTTGGTGTATAGATAGTTTTATTCTATTTCAGGTTATGGTAGGATAATAGGTTGTAGGTTATAGGAAAACCAATTGTATTTTTTAAATGGACTGTGGGATGTCAATCAAGGATAGTATGATATTCAATCATCTTTTCCAATCGAATGAAAATATTGATTACGACATAAGTAGGACCGAAATATTGAATTCTAGCAGATAAATTACGGACAAGGATAAAATTAAACATGGCGGCTGAAAGCGAAGAACCCAAGGCAAGGAAGCGTAACGAACAAACGGATCAAAAAATGGAGAAAAATGAAATTATGTTCGTAAACAGGGCAGAAGCATTGGCAAATCATGTGGTAATGGTTAACCCTTTGACTGCCACGCCGAAATCACATGTTTTCCTCAGGACGCCATGGGAGTATTTTTATTATTCGAAGCATATAATGGAAAAATAATTGTAAATTGCTCGTATAAGAGAATATTCTTGCCCAATGGAGCGTTTATCTTATTGGCGATCATGGGTGACCATCGGTGGCGCCTTGGTAACGGTTGACAGTCGACTAACTGCCAATTTTCATTCAATTTTTACAGTTGTGAGTAGTTCAGGCGCTCCGGTCACCAATGACCACCATGACGTCACAGGAGAAACCGTGGACGGTCATATATGACCAACGTGGCAGTCAAAGTGATAACTAGTGCTAGTAATAACAATATAAATAAATAAAAAAGATTTGTTACTCGATTATTGCCATATTTTTGTGCCTGAAATACTATGCCACTTCCACAGAAATTTCAAGTATGGCGAAAATATTAGGTTATTTCACTTTGTATATATCAAAAAATTACATTACAATTAATTGAAGATTAATAATAAGGATTAATATTTAAAGCAAAGAGGGAGGATATTTACAATATTTATAATTATAGGTATTTATACTCTTTCAATTACTAAATTAAAAAATATATATTTTTAAAGCATATTTCCTTTAAATTAATCGGTATTATTAATAAAGTATTTTATAATGCTTTCAGATAACATACTTTATCGCATTAAACAAAAGTTAAGCAAATTTGCTTCCATATTTATCTTCACGGTGGTTTGATATAATAAAAATGAGAATCGCTGGTAAGCATGTAAACGTGATAAATAATGAAGCCGGATACGGACAGACTGGAGAAAGCTTCTTCGAAATTATGACAAAAATAAAAAACGGGGCTGTAACGTTAGGGAGATTTATAGCGGGGAACAGTCGAGTAGTAAAATATGTTTTCGCGGCAATACTAGAGCAAATTTTTATGGCAAATAAATTTTCCTCGCGATATAGCGCAGACACAAGTACCCTTTTTCATATACAAATTAAACAACACGATAAGTAATACATTCTATCCGAATAAATTCCTTTCGGGCACCAGGATGGAGCAAGTTTAATTGGCACGTATCTCGATTCGATATTCAGCAAATTAAATCAAAGCAAATTCGCTAGAAATTTCCAAATATTTCGCATTCCTATTGGAAACGTATATTTATCCAAAAGGATGACCAGCTTATACCTAATTTTATCTCGTCTCACCTCTTTATCTAACCTTTTACATCAGGGTATTCGCTATTTGGCGAGGAAATTTCCAAAACCATTCAATCCCTTAAAGTCTACCTTGAAGACTAGAAAATCCTCCTTTAGCGCATTTCTCGCAAAATCTGCTGCTTCACGAACAAACTCAGATCTTAAAACTCAGATCGAATCAGCCGACTCACCTTGCACTTTTCAACCTAACCTCAGCGACGTCTGCTGGCCATTTTCCTGACCCGAGGACACATCTTTCCGGCGTGAAATTATCGAAAGGAGCCCGTGGGCGGTCGATTCGCGAGCTTGATTTTCTACACGATCAAAAACGTCCGGAGCGATATCCGGCGTTTGCAGTGGAGCTCGTATCCGAACGGAAAAGCGAAGTCGCCTGGGAGAGCGGTGGCTCGGGGATGGCCCGGGATCCATGGTGTCCCATGGGCGTTTCACCTATCCAGGTGGTTTCATATCAGCCGATTTTAAAGTCACCGTCAAACGGCAAGTTTACGCCCGACCTTCGCCACTTCTTCCATTTGCCCTTGCACTCGTAACGAGCTTTCATCCTCTTGCGTCGGGAGGGTGCTGGCTGAAACTGCTGGCTACGTTTGTCAGGATATTCGCGGAATGGTTTCAATCCTTGGACGACTGTTGCAAATGGAATAACCGGTTCGAGGGAATTTACGATGTTTAGGTGGTATTCTTTATGAGCAGACGTGATAACTCTGGAATAATTTTCAAGTTAGTTTAGGGTACGCTAGATTAATTTGTTTATCCTTGCACTGTACCTTGCAGTGTGAAGTAGGTATAGAGATTTTGGAGCACGGAATATTGTGTTATATTTTATTGAACTGTGGTAAATGAAATAATTGTTTATTCTAGGAAGAAGTAGCACTAATCGCGACATCTATTGTTACTTTAAGTTAATACGTGTACTATAAACCTAACGGCTCTGAAGTCTTCCATACTTCACTTGTTTTCTGCCACACTAAAAATACCAACATTTATACAAATTTTGTTCTTAGGTAGGACTCTTTGAGTTAGGTTAGGTTACTTTAAATGTTGTTTTACAGTGTGCTAGGTTTGTATACCGTCACTAGGTTGTCCTTGCTTGACGACGATTAGTGACAAGCGGTTCTTTGAGGAGATTGTGTTTGGCTTCGAATAGTAAGTGAACTGTGTCGTTATTGTGGAGGGATTGGTTGATAATATATATTTATTTCATAATAAATGAACAGTGGTAGAGTATGTGAGTAACGGTAAAGATACGAATTATTACAACTTATCACAACACTCAACCTAGACTTCTGCAACTCAAAAGTAGCAACAACAACAACTCTGGTAACTAACTTTGACAATTCTTTTCTGACTTAGCAACACTCTAATTGACTCTCTAACTCAGAATGTTCTTGTCCTTTTATATTCTTCTTCGCATCATGCACACCATTTACGCGTTTTCCAATGCCTCCCCCAACATGATCAAATATGATCATACTAAGGGCCTGACGCATCTCTCAGAGTTTTCCAACTGATCTAACCAGTTAGCAACACTCTGATCGACTCTCTAACTCAGAATGTTCTCGTCCTTTTATATTCTTCTTCACATCATGCACACCATTTACGCGTTTTCCAATGATCAAATATGATCATACTAAGGGCCTGACGCATCTCTCAGAGTTTTCCAACTGATCTAACCTTCGAACCCTCGGTGACTTTCGTAAATCTACGTGTACATACAGTGGAAAACTTGCGATACTACGTTATTAATAAATGAAATAATTGTTTATAAAAGTTTTGTTCTTAGGTTAGGTTAGGTTACTTTAAGTGTTGTTTTAGGGTGTACTGGGTTTGTATATCGTCACTAGGTTGTCCTTGCTTGACGACGATTAGTGACAGACAGTTCTTTGAGGAGATTGTGTTTGGCTTCGAATAGTAAGTGGACTGTGTCGTTATCCTGATATCGTGTATTTTCATATACCGCTTGCTACTAGGTCTAACATTCATACAGACCCTTGGTAAAGCTATGTATTTTGCTATTGGATAGAGTTTCCGAATTTGAGGTACAAGGGTAGGGGTTACAAACGGAAAAACGAACTGAATTATTGCCCCACGCTGCAGGTACTTGGCATATATGATGACCAAGCGTCAAGCTGTCATCGTGTTTTACCTGAGTATGGAGTTGGCAATATGGTATTTCCTGACGATTAATACCACTGAAATGGTGTTTCAAGGATTAACAAGATTACAACGAGATCTAACTAGATCTAACGAGATCTAAGAACATAGGCTGTTGTATTGTACCCTATTAGACTGTGTCTTTTGAGTATTGCATTATCACATTATGTATTTGTTTTGTGTGAAGTATGTTCAGAATGTGGGATCAGTCCTGGACAGGTACGAGACTGTCGAATCTCGAATTTTATCATAGATCACTAGTATTGTAATAACCTGGCTGGCTAGCTGCAGCATTATTAAGTCACGAATTCCGCAACCCTAAACGTTCATAAATCGTTTCATGGAGAACTATAACGACGTTGGGAATCGAATATTATAATCTTGGACTCGTAAAAACTTTCTCAAACAATGCCAGGTTTATGCAATTTCGAATTTCGTGACTTCGAATCTACAAAACTTGCTTCATCACGAAGACGTCTCAGGTTTCACGGCTGTGAGTCAGATGCTTTCAGAGTCAGGTTCAGAATCTGGAATCCAAAGTCTAGACTTAGTGGAATACAAAATTTTATGACTCTGGATGAGTTCCATTTCTTCTGAATGGTCCAAAGTGAATCCCATGTCTATTGTATAGCTTCAGATGTATATGCTTTTATACTCTGAGGGACTTGGGTAAGTTACGTGTCACTTGGGTGGTCATAAGTGGGTTCAATGAGACTTGAGTAGTCTTTGGTGGGTTTCATTAATAGCAGGTTGGTCTTAAGTGGGTTAAGTGTGTCGTTACACTCGAGTAATCTGAAGTGGGTGCTATTACACTTGGATAATCCTAGGTGAGTTGCATAAATCTTAGATGGTTTGAAGTGGGTCTCATTATACTTGGGTAGTCTCTAGAGGGTTCCATTACCCTTTAGTGGTCTAACAGGTAAGCCAAGTTCTATTATTTTTGAACAGTCCTAGGCGAGTTCTATTACACTCAGGTGGTCTCGAGCGAGTTCCATTACTCTTGGGTAATCTTAGGCGAGTCCCATTACAGTTAGGTGACCCCCGACGGGTCCTATTATAGTTGAGTGACCTCGGACGTGTCTCATTACTTCCGGGTTATTTCAGATAAGTCCCGTTACTCTTCAGGCATCCTAATCGAGTGATCCTATTGTTCTCAGGTGATCTTAAGCTGGTCCTATTTCACTTAGTCGGTTTATGGTGTGTCTTATGGTCCTACGGTTGTCCTTGACATGTTCTATGGTTTCGTACTATGGAATTCGAGGTTTCACGATTATTTGAGTATACTTGGATTAGGTTTGTCTAAGGTATTGCGGATTTGAATTCGTGCAATTCATAGTGTTATGGTTGTGGGGTTATCTAAGGCAGGTCTCACGAGTCCAGGAGTCTTGAATCGTCTGGGGAGGGATCTCTTGTTGTGCAATAATCTCTGGTGTGTACCGTGAATTCAAGGCCATTGATTTGGAGATCCAGAGTACGTTATTTCAAGTTCACTTCATGATCATAACATCATTAATCGTTTACTCTATTGTTCAAGTATGTGAAACCAGTCTTGTCTATGATAAAAGTATAAAATCAATTAGAACAAACTATTCAGCTTAGAATTTGAATCACAGAATTAAGAAAAATGAATTTAGTCAGGAAACTATCATAAACCTAATTACACAAAGAACGCATTTTTGAAATTTGTTGAAAACTAACCTTAGAAACAAAGATGGATTATGTATTTTAATTATTTAAATCAGTTTCATTCCAATTTGAATAAAAATTTAACTAAATTTTTGTTGTTAGCGAAAAATTTATATTAAAATTCAATTAATACTTACATCAAAATGTAATCACTGTTATAGTTAAATCTGAATCAACGTTGCTAGGTGTATTTTAATCATTTCTGCTGGAATATTGTTTTAAATGAACGCGAGGAACGATTATTAATTTAATTAGCTTTTTCCAATTTCCTTTGTTTTTCGCATTTGTTTTCGCATTATTCTGTAGTACATATTCGCAAGGAATATTTCACCCTGCAGGGACATTTTAAAACGGTCGGGGACGAAAAGTTTTAATAAGGTGAAACGATATGCGCTCGTCGGAGGACGATGCCAAATGTGAAATTTCAATGAGCCGCCCTTTCCGCTCTTCTAATCTACAAAATTATATGGTTCAAGCGTATTGCATGAAATTTCATTTCCGAAGAAGATGCCGCCCATGAAAGCCGCATTAAAAATACCCGAACGCGTTCAAACGTTATGAAATCACGATGACAAACGGCTAAAATGTCATTACGTAATTAAAGTTTCTCAATTACAGTTGGCGAACCGCGGAGGGTCATTTTATCACTTATTACTTCGACAGAGTTGTGAAAAGTAGATTTTCCAGCATTACTCCTGCAACGAAATAAAAATTATCTCGTTACGTGTCTTTTTCGCTTTATTTCCGATAATTCTTTTAACTTGCTCATTCAGGTAGAAATTACACCGAATTCCAGTAAAAACTTACAAATCTCCTCGAAACACAAACAGCTAGATTACCTATTACTTTTCAAAGCTGGAAAATTAAAAATGCTATTTTTCAGTAGGACGTATTGTAATCAGTCAGAGATTCATTTGCAGTTAATTAAAATATGAAAATATCTGCAAAAATGAAAAAAATTTTCTCATTTCCTCCAATGAATTTTTATCTTCTTCGTTTTTCATTACCATTTCGTGAGTTTACAATAATTTACAGTAAAAGAAATAGCAGTTATACGATATATTTTCAAAATAACTATTTAGTATTGAATATAAGTATTTAAATATTCAAATGTTATATATCAAATATTAAAATGATTAAATATTGGTAAGTTTTAATTTTACATACTAGGGTCTGATATATTCGCAGACTTTACTTTTGTACTCGGTTTATTACACTCAGGTACACACCTGTTTAGAATACCGAATATTCGTACGAACTATAGCACATGCCGCTCGTCTACGCATCGCTTATCCTCTCACACACACACTCTTACCTTCACACATGAATTGTCGATATACTAGTTCGGAATATTACCGATTTACGACTGATTGTATCTATTTTAAGTAAGTACATACATGTATCGATTGCGGTATAGTGCGTTCGAGAAAAGAAGGCACAGCGTGTTAACATCCTCACGGCTGATTAAACCCGCTGATTTTCCCTTGATCACAGGCATTGACCATTGTTGGCCGAAAATGATGCTAAAGACCATAAGAAGAACCCCAAATCAAACAATTTAACTGGGAATTAGTGTCCAACGCATTTCCTTGACCTGGTACCATGGGTCATCATTTATTTCGTACATTATGAACCTTTCCAAATTGCAAAAATTTTAAAAATATAATCCATTAGAGCCAACGAAATGCGAATCTTGTTTTATTTGACAGATAAATTAATGCAGCAAGGGAGAATCAGCGGAGTTAATCAGCCGTGAGGATATAAACACGCTGTGCCTTCTTCTTTCGAACGCACTATACCGCGATCTTCACCATGTATCATTTTTCTTTGCTCGCTACATAAATTCGCAACGTTTTGTAGTTTTAACGGTTTTACAGTATCACGGAAAATGTGGTATAGTCGAAATAAGTGTAGGATGCTGGGGTTTGAGAGCGAGTGCAAGGGAACATTTAGGCCTACCTGGCTGACGGTGGATAATAAACAGCAGCCTCGGGTTCAGATCGAATGTGCAGGGTGATACCTGGAGTGCACGTGGAAGGACGAGTGACCGCGTGCAAGGATTGTATGGACGGGATGTTTATGAGCGATCGAGAAAGAAAGCCTGCGGGTGAAAGAAGAGGGACTGCTAGGTTTAAATAAGGGTGCAAGGGCTGTCTTGAGACAGTCCTTTACAGAGTTTTCAGCAAGAGTTGACGCGAGTGTGTCGGTCGTTGCGTAATCACAGATCAGTTATCAGTCTAGTCCTTCAGTTTATACTTTACTCCTAGTCTCATTTAGCTCGTAATAAATATATATTTTGGAATAAAATAACACCTCTTATTCTTTATATTTGTCAATCAAACGGTATACCTACATAAATGAGAAATAAAGCAGAACGGTATAACACCGTTCAAAATCATGACATTCACGGAAATCACTATAATGGCATACTGTTCAAATTGATGTTTTCCACGGAAGACACTGTTGTGGCGTACTGTACCTAAAAAGCGTTATGACAGATTAATATTTTTTATAAAGATATATACACTCTTTTGAAAGTTGCATTTACCAGTGTAGCTATGAGGGAAGATTCAAAGCCTCATACCTATTCACGCACCAATAACGTCTAATTTAAATACAACGCATCGTGATTGTCTCTGACAATCTGAGAGATACAGCACGTTCCACTTGCGTGGTACATCCTGTATAGCGTCGTGAGTCCACATAGAGCTATATAGCGTAGATAAGTCGCTTTACCTTACTCTTAGTCTCATTTAGCTCGTAATAAATATACATTTTATAATAAAATTACTTATTCTTCATATTTGTCAATCAAACAGTATCACTATATATATATTTCTCCACAAATATGTAGAATTTTTCGTACATATAGAAATAGTAATTATATCGCAATTTATAGCAAGTATAGCAAAATATAGCAATTTTTTAGAAATCTTTGCTTCTGTTTTCAAATCCGATGTACAATCGTGTACCTTTTTCCTCCAAAACATGCCAATTACAACCATTGAAAAACCACAGAAAAAAGGATACGTCACATTTCGTCCGATAATTAGTAATTTTCTTGCTCTACCACAGCCTTCGTGGTAATTATCGATGACACCCGAAAACACTCCGACGGTGTGAGAACGGTGTGCAGATATTAGTGAAGAAAATATGAGAAACGGCCATTATGCTCGATGAGTAATCCCACGCGAGATAACAACGTGTTAATTTTTCTTTCCCCCGTTCGCGTGTAACATCGAACACACGCAGGGGGCGAGACGAGAAGGGCTCGCGGCTTTCACGGGATATGGAAATTCGACGTGCAATCGCTGAATTTCAGACGCGCCCGGCAAATTGCCGCCGATACGGAAATATCGGCTTGACGCATGAATTGCGTGCACGCGCCCCCTGTCCATCGCCCGATTATATATTTATACGCGCGGCATTCGATTACACGGCCACTCGTACCCGTTCGAACGTTATAATTTTAACGAATGTTAAACAGCCGATTTTCCCGCGCGCGCGCCCCCACTTAATTATTCATGCGAGCACGTAGCATATTCGCGGGATCGGTGGACACGCCAAGGATTTGCACGATCTACGATTTTATGCAACTGGGAACGCACCGTTGATGGTGCTCCATGGATCGTCCGTGGTGCACGTTATGGCTTAAAAGCGTAGTTATAGTGATGGTAGTCTGATGAACTTTGGACTTATATTTTAAATATGCAGAGTCTAATTAAATATTTTGAGCTACCGAGAAGACATTCGACAGTCACTTGACACTTCAGTTACTGAAATATACCGGGTGATTGATTTAATGCGAATAAATTTTCATTATTAGCGAATTGATTTTTCCTGTCTTTAGTTAATATATTCGATTCGATAGAAATCGAGTATTCTTATATTAAAAATTCTTTGATAACTCTATGGTAAAATATAATTGATAGCTGTATAATGATAACGGAACACAATTCAGATGATTAAACGGTTTATCTCGAACATCATAATCTCATTACTACTACACGTGGTTTAATTAACACTAAAACTACCATGATCTAAATGATTTCTAACATAAGGATTCGACGTTATCGCTTTGATTACTTGCTTTCGCCATTTTTCTTCTAATATGCATAAAATTAAATTTTCAGTATTTTTTCTATCACATTCTTTTTTATTTCTTCGTGTACTGGTCATGGTGGGTTTAGTGTTAAGGGGAGTTCCTGGTGTAAACACAGAAAGAATCATTTTTTTAAATCACTTTAATCAGTAATATAACATTTCTAAAATATATTTTCAAATTTTTAATGTAATCCCCAAAGTATGTTTTTGTGTCTTCACTTTTCCAAATTGGCGGGAAAGATATCTCGAAAACTAGGTTACCAATTCACTTGAAATTTTGCAAATGTATACTAAGATACATATACGAGTCGATGAACCCAAAAATTAAGGAAAATAAATAATTTAAACAACCATTTCATATATAAATATACGTAAAATTATTTTTCGAAAACATCGATTTTTTTTATTTTCTACAATTTTCAACTTTTTCAAATTTTTAAAGTTCATCGACTAAATACGTTCACGAAGAGTAAGAAAATTGTTTGTATTCCTGTTTTGGCGTAGTTGTAATAGTAGTAGTCTGATGAATTTTGGTTAATGGAAACGATATACTTTGAACAATAACTTATTCTATAACAACGTTCATTTGCTAATTGGTATCTACAAGAGAATAGAGAGGACGTAGACCAATTTACTTTATTTACATATGCTCATGCTTCTGTTGACTGTGTACATACTTCTGTCTATTATTATAGACGAAGACAATATGGATTGGCAAAAGCGAAGAGGTTAGATTCCAAAATATTTTTATTACGAGCTGAAAGAAAATTAAAAGTAAAGTACTATAACGACTAATAACAATTACATTGACTCAATGACTGCTTGATTCTCTGACTGACCGACACTAATAATAAGACTGTTCTTCTTATGGCTCCTGATACAATGACTATCTCCTTGATCATTTAGTCACCTTTTATTCATTCACACACACACTATATGTTCACACAATGCATCTCAAAATCGTGTCTCGTACATTCCAGGAATCCCTTTGTCCTTTTCGCCTAATCTTAACCTAAACACCCACTCGATGGGCTAGGTTAGGTTAGGTTAGGTTAGGTTATGTTCATTTCGATAATGGTTTCAAGCATTCCTACATAGATGTCGCGATTAGTGTCGAAAACTAACTGTTTCTACATAGTCCTCGTCTTTTGTGAGATAAGGATAATTTAGCTGCATTATTCTCTTCAAATTACATCGATCACAGAGTCGTGGACGAATGTTTTTATAGGGAATGCAGTACCCTTAGCGAAGGAGCCGTGAGTGGCCTGGCAAAGACGTGGTCTTATTTAGAGAGACGTTTTTCAATTTCGTGATCAAAGAAGGTGATATCAGAGAAAATGGATGGTCGCTGCTCGATTTAGAAAAAGATATAGAAGGGTTTCGAATAATTTCGTATTGGAATGTGTGCCAATGAGGCTAGTCGCGACATCTGTTGTATATACTGGGTGTCTCAATATCGGTGGTATAACCGAAAGCAAATCAAAGTAGAGAATAAAATTTTTCGTTTCAAGCTTTGGTATACTGATGGTGCGTGCACCTGACAATAAGACAAGGTTGACTGCACGCATATTCTGTGAATGTTTAGTAGATTTTCTCGACTATGAAGCTCCAAATGAAAAAATTTTATTCTTTATTTTCGATTTGCTTTTTCACGTAGAATCATCCCTGTCTGTTGTCCCACCAATGGTAGGACACCCTGTATAATATATCTGTTCGTCTATTAGTCACGTGACTTTGTTAGACAGTCTTATGTACTACCACATGTGTATTCTGCTGCACCGTGGTATAAGAGATTGTACAGAAATTAAATATGTTATATATCGTTGATTATGTGAAATTTGAGTTCACTGTTTTCATTAAAAGCTAATTTTCTAATATTTTATTCGTTGTATGAGTGTGAGTACTGGTTTTATATGCGTGAATGTGAGTGTTGTTTGATGAATGAGTCTTTTGTTTATGTTTATGAAGTCTATGGTGCAAATATGATATGTGAGTGTAAATGATGTTTAGAAGAAGACAGAGAGTGAGAGAGTGTGAAAATAGATAACTGATTTATCATTTGAATAGAATATTTTGTGTTTATTACGTTATTATCTATTAAATAATTTAATATCTAATAAATATTGAACAATTATTAAATATAAATAAATATACTTGGTGCTCGTCGTTGAAAGATAAAGATATTATGGTCCCGTTTTATCCAGATGTTGGATAGTCAAGGTGTAAAATAAAAATAGAGATACATGTGACAGAATAGGTAACGTATACATAGTGATCCTATTTCCTGTTGATATCAGAGTGATTATGATTTATTCACGTTGATTTACATTTGTATATACTGTTTAGTCCCTCTCTATTCGTAGTAGCTACCCAGGTCATTATGGATGAGCGTTCAGAGCCGGTTTGACATTGCACCTGTCGAATATTGAAGAGGCAAGTGTAGGTTAATGATAATATAATGGTTGTTTCTGTGGTCGGCCCATCTGGGAAATATGCTTCTTTTGGGTCTTCCTAACTTCCATCATTAAGCCACCACCACATGAATTAGGCCTAATCAAGGTCTAGCCTAGACCTAGATTAGGCTGTCACATTTCAGAAAGAAATACAAATATGTATAACAATAGCATGCATATTTTTACAAAATTCAGTCTAAATTTAACCAGAATTTAATCAATTATCATACATATTATTGAAAATATAAAGGGTGACTTATATATAGTAACTGATGGTAATTCTCAGTGAAAAATTAATTGGGTAACGTATAATTCAATTTTTTCTTCAATTTTCTTTTCATTTTTGAAAAAATTGGTTTTACATAATTGTTGGTTTGCGTTCATTTGGTACGTATAATTGTGTCTGTAAATTAATAAATAGTAACTATTACTGATGAAAAGAATGAAGTGATAGAACTGACGGACAGTAACTAATTTCATTGAAAACATTTATAAATTGTTGCAATTTGGTACTGGGTTTTTAATTTTAAGAAATAATATTATCAGTTCTATTTTGAGGAATCACTTTTATTTTATTCTTGAAAACTATAATTACTGCGTTACTATACGTTATTTACTTATTATTCCAATTGTTCTCTTCATGGACTATATATGGACTATAAATGGACTATATATACACATATACACACAAGCGAGTTTAATACTCATTGACACCATATATATATTATATTACACATATACATGATTTGCAGTTATTAGTAACATAGATATAAACTTAAGACGTAGGTACTTACATGCTGTCAGACATCAAAAATCAAATATCTCGAAAACAAAGCTTCGTATGATAAAATGTTATCCCACATTTTTCATGTATTTTCTAACATAAAATCACTCCCTACTTGAATACACCAACAAAGCAACCTTCTACCTCAAGTACTCATCTATTTAGAGACGAGCAGTGCACCCGAGTTGTTACATGACTCATCGTTGCTTTACATTGCAACAAATGCACACAGAACATTTCTCCTGTGTGTTTCCACAACAGGAAAGACACCGGACATATTTTACATTCAGAAAGAACTAAATATGTAACAACTTGGACAGAATCACCGACATGTAAAGTAGAAGCTGAGTCATCCAACGAGAAACGTTCTTCAACTACTTAGCTATAGAACTGTCCAACTGCAGAGATGCAAAGGAACAAGTAAAGGAACAAGTGGCCAAGGCAGACAAGATGGCGGGTTGTACTCAACTACGCGATTTGGAGGAACAAGCACACAAAGAAAGGGACTAAGGCAGGAATTTATGAAGCAACGATCCGACCAATACTGACCTACATAGCGGATACAGGCATGGATATGCTTAAAACTAAGAGGATTTTAGAAACGTCAGGAATGAAAATCCTACGGAAAATCGCAGGCATGGTACAGGAAGAGGAGTGGAAATATCAGAGGGGAATGCAATGTGCGGAATATTAGCAAATGGGTGCGCAAACGAAAACAGGAATGGAATAATCGTATAAGCAAAATGGAAGAGGGATGGATCATAGAGGTTGCTAAAGATAAATCACCAGTTGGAAAAAGAAGTGCTGGCAGAATATGGAAAAGATGGTGTCACGTGGTGTCACGAAGAGATGCTATGAAATATATTATTTGGAGAAACAGGATTAGTATTGGGGGAAAAACTAAGCAATGCTATGTACTATAGTTATGTATATATTTTAGGATATTATGTGAAAATTGAGTAGGAGATAATATAGAATGAAATGGTTTGTTCATAGATATGACATCTTTCGAAATTATTTAATTATTACTAATAATAAATATAAATTATTTAATTTAATTATATTCTTTATTATTTGTTTGTTTTATTTATCATCTATTATTTTATTCTATTTAATTATTATTTAATAATTCTACGTCATATAAGGAAATAAGAGTATAATATAATAAAATGTATTTCTAATTCTATAGAAATAATAAAGTAACGAGAAATAAATTTCTGGAATTAATAGGTAGACGACAGCTTAATTCACGACTTTAAGTTAGCAATATCATATTTTAATTTCTACTGTATTTTAATACCTGCACTTTCTTTTAATACAGCACTAATAAATCTTATAACATACAATTTAAATTTGCAATTCATTCGTATACATTCAGCCGTTAATTCATCGTTAATTTGTGCATAGTGGCACCATTTGTATGTTATTACTTCAAATCGACGGAAGTGTGCAGATATTTATGAACGGTAGTGTACGTGGTCAGTTTCAAAAGTAATGAGACTATATGTGCCAGGTATTATGAAAGTGACCTAATTGTAAACCGCATACAGAGTGGTCCACGCAGTCGAAGTAAGTTTATTTTTTAGAAATGGAAGAAAATATCGTAGGATGGCGGAAATTGATTTTGAGACACCAAAAATTGACAGAACAACAGGAACAAAATAACACAAACACGAAACTCATAAAACTAATTTAACTTAGGAAAAGAACACCAAGATAACGAAACGAAAAAACCCAAAGACGCACTCTAATTTAACTCTCTTTCCAACACCAAGCGACTCACGCTCGTGCTGGTCACAATTCATTTCTAAGGACCCTGTTTTGGTCGTCAAGAACCCTGCTTTTATGCTTTTCTTAACCTACGCTTCACCTCCTCGTAGGGACCACGCAACTTAATTTTGTTACCCAAAATAACTTTTCCATTTGCTTCTAGAAAATATTGATCGGTTTATAATTTGTTTCTGTTGGCAATAACCGATTCGCGATTTCTTTCCGAAATGGTATCCTACAATATTATCTGTTTATTTCATTCAAATAAAGGGGAACCAAACCACGTGTTATTTCTAACCTTTATTGACCACATTCCAAGAAAAAGTATAAATAATTTGAGATGGATTCATGCATCCCCGGGTGCACTGCCTGAAACTGCTTATCAGCTATTATAACCAATTTATTCAAGTGCGAGGATAACGTTTCCTAGACTTTGTTATAAAAATAACATTAGTATAGTATATTATAATTTGTTTCTGTTGGCAATGGCCGATTCGCGATTTCTTTCCGAAATGGTATCCTACAATATCGAAAGTCAAAATAAAATATAAGGACAGCTAATATGGAAATAATTTTATTCAATTTTATGCAACCTGAAAAGTGTATTTTTTTGATAGAACTATATTACCTTGTTTGAATTAATTGTTTCACTTCTTCATTTTCCATAAACACGTATTAAAATATTTAAACTCGGAAATTATTAATTTAAAAGTATTTTAACTTGAAATTTGCTAAATTATCTCAGTCTCAGTGGATATTTCGATATATTTGTATTACGATGTATATTTGAAAGATTTTCCATTTTCCCTCTTTGCATTTTCATTCTTCTCTTCGCGTTATTTTTTCGCAATTTTCATGTTGCAAAACATGTTGTTGGATGATGCGAAATATATAGCATCCACGCGATATTATTTACAATAAAAACACGTAGTAACATGTTTCGTTAAAAACATATTCGCTTTTAGTACTATATTGCCTGATTGTATAATTAATAACAGTAATATCTGATTCCAAATTAATAAAATAAAATAGTCCGTTTGGCAGTATGAACATTAAAAATTCAAGGTAATTACGTTTTTTTCTGTTCTGTAACATTTGATGCGAAATTTTTTTGAGCAACTTTTAAATGTAATTTGTATTTTTTAAAATTGCGCAGAGAATATTTTCCTCTGAAGTAGACTAGTTGACAAAATCTTGGAGATCTTAAATTTAATCTCAACCTTTTCACGTTTCCTGCTATTTAAATTTCCGTCAGATTTTGTAGCTTCTCCGAATGCTTTTAAACATTTCATGAATTTCGAGTGCGGTTCGTAGGAATTACACGATTGTCATTATCCGATTATTGCTAATGACATATACATAGAGTTAATTAAATGTTACTAATGTAATCTGAGGGTAATTATTAATATCTACTAGTAATTACTAATTTCATAGTGATTAATAGGGAATGGTGCGGTATTTAGCATACCGACCCTTTGCTAGAACACATATAGTTAAACCCATAGTCTATTCGTTAATTTCGTTCATTCTGTTGACTCGCTTAATTTTGTTAGAGTTGGTAAAAGTAATTGGCTAAGGCAAGCAGCGAGTACATATCTAGTAACATTTCGCTTTATATACTTCCGTGTACGTGACACCGAGTATTACATACCACTGCACATAGGAGAACACAGATAAACGTGGTCGAATTTTTTCAACTTGGCAAACGTTTTTGGTTAAATAGTTCAAACGAACAGTGAACTTCGTTTTAAAATTAAGAATACTTCTGAATAATTAATTCCGCGTTACTTGTCTTGGCTAAGAAAGTTTCACGCAAGATCTTATTTTCCCCTATATCATCAGCACACATATATATCATCAGTAAATATAATTCAGAAAATGAAATTTTCCATATAAAAGAGATGAAAGAAAATGAAAATAGGAACGGAAGGATAAAAGGGAAATGAGCCGTTCACTGCACAAATCAATTAACTCCATTTTCTGAAAAATCTTGAATTTAAATGTCAAAGCACTTGGTATAGTCATAACTTTTTATATTAAAAATTTTTCAAAAAGTGGAGTTGATTGATTTGTACAATGAACGGGTCCAATAACCTTTATAATACCCACGTAAGGAGAAAATAAATACATCTCGTAATATAACACGGTTATATAATTCATTTGCAAACTTAACCCTTTGTACTCGACGACTTTTTCGTTACAGGAAAATAGTAATTCGAAGACTTTCTGTCATAGAATCGACGAAATTTTAAAAATAGTAAATGAGAAATCATATACAAATTAAGACGTAGAATTATTTTTCTTCGTCATTCCACACATCGTTAGGTAATTTTATATTTGATATATTAATTAACGTCGATATTTAGAATTTGATTAAATGGTGACTGAGTGTCACCTCTCGAGCGCAAAGGGTTAATTAACGATTAATAAAACTAGTCAATTCGTATTAAAATCAAAAAGTGATAATAGAGCACCTCAGTAGCCAAATAAATTTACAAAGTTCTTTGGCTTCTTTCACAAATATCACCACGACAATGTCCATCTGTTCCACGAACGATTTTCCTACAGCCGATAATTATCTCCTATCACCCACACACACACACACACACACACACACACACACCTCCTTCAATCCCCAACTTAATGGTCGCTGGCTATAAATAAATCGAGCATCGAAATTACCCGTTCCCGTGGAGAAAAGGAAAGAAAAGTACGACGAGTAGACTCACAATCGATATCGCAAGACCAGGCACCCATTTTTTCCCCACTGCGGAATACAACTTGAGCCTTCCGGTAAAGCGTCGAGACCTCTGCAGCGACCCCAGTTAAATACGCAAGTAATCGTCGTCAGAACTACTAGCGCCGCCGCGTCGTCGAACTACAAACAGAACGCAAACGGGGCGACGATTCCTCCGCCCTCTTCCCCCACCACCGGCCTCTGCCGAGTCCCGCATACGCTTAATGTCAGCGCGTTTGAAAATCGGGACAAGGGCGTAATTACGCGTTAAGAACTTGCCGAAGAGCTTTCAAATTAAGCAAGCGGCTGCAATTTTCGGCGACCTTTCCGTAACCGTGTGCACACTGTTCTCCGCCACCCACGACTCCCCACCCACTCGCCGACTCGCAGTGGGTGCGTTTACTCCGTTCGCGTGCTCGTGAAATGGAGCAGCGTGTGGGTGATCGATACATCGGGGCTGCATCCGTTTGTCTGTTCTGATTTTATGGAGTGTTTCAGGGATGGAGGGGCGGAGTCGAATTGTGGCTTGAGTAGTGTTAGATAGGCTAGAGAGACGGTTGATGGCCTGGCTAGGTGTTTCCGAGGAGTGTTGACAGTGATCAGATAAGATACGGAGGAGGAGGTTTCTATATAAGTAATGTTTCGTTTTGCTCGAGATTTTATGCGCACAGGGTGGTCAGAGAGGAAGGAATTTGTGATGGCACTGAAATGGGAATTTGTTATTTTGATATCGAGTTAGGGCTTTTATTCGTTGTTTTATGGCTGGTATAGGGGATTGTGGTAATGGTTAACATAGATTTTGAATATATATATGTTGATATATTATTGATTTTCATGTTTTATCGTGATAAATTGGAAGATTCTTTATCTAAGATCAACACGCGTATACAGGGTGAATCGATATTAATATTGTAGGACTTTTGGATAAATTAATCCTATGCAGACAGAGATCTGCGCGTCTAACAAACAATAATTCTCTTTTTATAACAAAACTGGTTTTATTTAACTAAAATATTACACTGAGTTTCTCAAACGATCCTGTATTCACTACATCTCTACACACATTCAGCCACCTGACTCAACTCAAATCTGCCTACTTCTGACTTCTCAATTCTTCTCAATTCTGACTGCTTCGTGCCTTTGCATCCCTACTTAAAGCCAAATCTACCTCTTTTCACACACATGCTTTCCTTCTCAATTATTCGACATAGTCACAGATATTTCGGCAAAAGAATTTGGCGCTATCATTTGTTCTTTCGCGTTCATTCTCCTCGCTACTACTCTTAATACTTCCTTAGTGTCCTTCACCGCTCGCCATCCTACAATATTAGGTCCTCAAATGGCTGTGTCGTTTACGTGTTCCGAGAAAAGATTCGGGGACCTGCGAATATGAAATTAGCGAAAGATATTAACGCGTATTTGAACAATGTTCTAGGTTTTTAATTTTGGGAAGTGAATTGGATTTCTCAGACATCTAATAATATTTGCCGTTATAATGATACATTTTCTTGAACTGGGTGACTAAATCTACAAACTCGCAAAGTTTCAACTAAATCTATGACACGAAGGACTTGCACTCTCCTTGTTAGTTCAGATTCGTCAAATTTCTCCATATATTATTTTCCAAAGTATTTCCAATTCGTCCACAATTAAATAATTTATTACAAAAAGGCCATTTTCTCGAAATTAGTCTTCCTCCCAATTATGTCACTTTTGAAGTGTATTCTTTATTATAGTTGTCGACTGTATAGGCTGTGGTAATGGTTAACGTAGATTTTGAATATATATGTGTCGATATAATAAAGGAGCGACGTCTGTAAGAAAGGGATGAATGGGACAAGTATACATGGGATGCCAATATCTAATGGATTCAGGTTATCGTGATAAACGAGTATGCGTGTAATGATCAAGGTGTTGTGCAAATTGTGTATGTTCATGTAACGTATGAAAGTAGAAAGGACAAACCAGAGAGATTGGGCATAGGTCAGTTGTAATTGAGTCGTAATAGTGAAAATAGGTGTGAGCCTGTGATTGCGAGAAATTAATTAGATTTATACTTAATATTTGTGTTTGATCACCTTTTGTAATTAAATAAAGAATTGTTCTTATTGTTATTGATATTTCATCAACCACTAACAGGTATATGCGACCAGTTTAGGGTTTTGTATAAATTGATTCATTTTTTGTCATTGTAGGTGTTTGTATTCTTCAGGTAGTCACTGTGTGCTTTGGTATAGGATATGCATGTGCTCGAGGTGTTTAAAAGCTCTGCGTTTGGATAAATTGAAAAAGGCTTTACATTTTGCTACCTTGTAAAAATTACTATGCATTGTTACAAATTAAATGGATGTAATACAAACTGAGTGAAATATTGATTTCTGTTGGATTTTTACTTTTAGACCTCTTGCATAATTACTGGTACATATAAGGCTTTATAGAGGGAGGTAATAAAAATAGGATATATCTTCTTTGAAAAGCTAATAATTTCTTTTTGCAATAATATTTCAAATATTATGAGTGACGTTTATTAATTTAATAATGCAGAATTTTTAATTAATTAACGTTTTATCGATATTTTCTGTTTTATTAATAATCAGAACTACATTCCTTCGAAATAATTCATTTCTGAGTAAAATATTTAATTTTTATATTTCCTTCGAATATTTCTATTAAAATATCTTTAACTATTGGACTATTTTAGAAATTATCTATTTCGTACTTATGGTAACCATATCTCTAATGGTCGAGTGCCTAATGGTTATGAGCAGTATAATTTGTTCTATTTTCTGGACAATGAACGATAGTATTTTGAGCCACTGGAAGAACAGTCTGATTAGCTTCGATCCCGTGGAAGAGCATTTTGTGAACGTATATGGGCCATTTTGGGGCAACCGCAAATGGTAATAGTCAAGTATACTAGGACACCGAGAATGCACTTGCATTATAATTACTTAGTCGCGTGTGCGCTGGCGCGGGCAAGTCGTTTAGGGGTTCAAATATTATGCTTGCCGTTCCAGACATGTTCCAGAGACTAACTAATGATGTTTAGATTCCTATAGGCAACCAGGAACGAATGAAAACACGAAATATGATATTATTTAATATCTTACTAATATCATATTGATTTTCAACATAAAAATTTATTTTCATTTCACAAGACTCCAATATGCATTAAAGATGATATATTAATCGACGATTAGTTGACAGAAATAAATTAATAGTACTGTTATAAAATAAATATACTCAGTCTTTCTTAAGTTTTAAAGTTTTATTAAATTATCTTTCCCCGGGGCTTACCTTACTGGTGCCTGATGAAGTTGACACTAACTTTGATGCTCTAAACTCTAATTCTTGATACTCTCTCTCTTTATATATATACAGGGTGTCCCAAAAAAAAGTATATACACTTAAACAATATCTATTTAAATGGATTACAGATTACAGAAAAAATAAATTAGAAAGAATAAGGTATTAAAGTGTGTATACGTCTTTTTGGGACACCCTGTACATGTCAATCACTACCACATTTGATTATATAAATGATAAATGAAATATTGAAATTGTTATATATAAAATATGAAAAATTGTTATATACAGGGTGTTCCACCTGAAGGTAGTTATCTAAATTTCTCCCCTCATTATGATTACATAAAAAATATTTTGGAAACAATTTCTATATTATCAAAGAACTAATATATCGTAAAGGAATTTTTGTATGAGGCTCATTTTCCCCCAAATTTTTAATGTCGTATCAGTCAAATATTTTCAGGTTCTAATATGTAAATTCTTTACATAAAATCTCTCGAATGAAGGTTTCGGTACAGATTAGTATTGATTTCTTTCCAAGCCATTCGTGGTGCGCCATTGGTTGTATCGAATAAATCGTAAAAGTGGAATTTCCCATAAGCGTCAGACCCGAGTGTTTGCGTCTGCATCAGACGCATTGCTACCACTGTACCACCGTATTACTATAATGGAGAACCATGCTTTTATTTTCTTACAAACGATTTTCATCTGTTGCGTCCGCAGCTGACAGTTTTTCCAAGCAGACGACTTACGATCCACTGCTTCAGAAGTAGTCTAAAGGTGAGTCTCCACTGAAACGAGTATTGCAAAAGTTAAACGAATTTTTAATTTTTAAATTAAACGGGTTATTTTCTTATATAGTAGCATAAATCTGTGGGATGTCCAGAAAGAGATTCAGTGGTCGAAAAATAAGGTCTACACTGACGTACATAGTGTGCTACCGTCTTTGGATATCACAAATCGATTGAAAGAAGCTTTTCTTCCAATGGAGCATTTAAATCCCTTCTAAAATTTTTAAGGCACGTTCTTCCTTCATTTCACAATTTTCTTTTCCGAAGATTCTTAGTGCTTTGATCACAAATCACAATAAAGAATTATAACAAAATATTATTCTTCATGCTTTTATTCTATGGAGTATTTAAATCCCTTCTAAAATTTTTAAAACCTACGTTCTTTCTTCATTTCACAATTTTCTTTTCCGAAGATTCTTAGTGCTTTGATCACAAATCACAATGAAAGGTTATGAAAAAATATTATCGTTCATACTTTTATCCTGTGGAGTATTTAACTCCTTTATAAAATTTTTAAAACACGTTTCTCCTTCACTTCACAATTTTCTTTTTCGAAGATTCGTAGTACTTAGATAAGAAATTATAATACAGAGTTCTGACAAAATATTATTATTCGTACTTAGTTGTAGAATAGATACAACACAGTTATTCCAAAATGTAAATATGATTCATATCAGTAGGTTGAGAGTTCGCATAGTGTAAATACAATTCGAACTCCATCTTATATTATATTAAATATAATTTCTATAAAACATTTATGGTGCAATTTTTACACTTTAAGTTAGCCTAGGATATACTTACTGCACGTTTCACAGTAAACGATTTAACACTAAATATTTGTTGTATCGTGAACCTAAGGACCCTAAACGGATAAGTCCGTAAAAGAGAAAGCGAATGAAAGTGAGTGAACAATGTTACGAAAACCTGTAAATTATATGCAAATGTACATAATATCCATAAGGTAGCATGCGACACATGTATGAAATATACGTATGCAAATAGACACGTGACATCTATTATCCTAATATACATATATAAACCACGTTATGAAGAAAGTGGAGAGAACAGTAACAGCCGTTCTAATGAATAGATTTAAAAAGTAAAAGTGATTCTTTAACACCGAATATCATTATTTCACCTATGTATAAGCTTATTTTATTCTATTAAGGAGCCAACAATACTATCTTTAGTCAACCCACCTAAATCCGATCCTAGATAAATGATACATATGATTACTATAATACATATTTATCACGAAACGATGCAATATTTCTAACTGATTCGTATTAGTACTAACCTTGTGCACACTATAGGCGATCCTCAGTCGCCATTTCATTGAATTCCAAAGATGTGTAGCGACCAACGTTCACACCCTCACACTAACCTTGTGCACACTATAGACGATCCTCAGTCGCCATTTCATTGAATTCCAAAGATGTGTAGCGACCAACGTTCACACCCTCACCATTAGATGGAAAACGGAGGTTGGGGATTTCTCGAAAGTTCTTGGCGAATCCTCGACTCCCATAAACACAAATTCCTATGCTAAGTACCCCTATCTAAGGCAGGGCCTGCTAGAAAGCCTTACTGTGACGAGTCCACTAGCAGTCCCAGGATGAAACGTGCATCCTTGCGTCCTTCTACCTGCTACCTATCATAGCAAAGTCGACCATGAATAATAATACTAACTGGTAGCAGCACCATAAGTATTACAAGAATGATAAAAACCCCGTGGGGGAGCCCCCTATAGATTGAAGTTGATTAATTTATCAAATTTAAAACAACGAAACCTGGAATGTCGAGGTAAAATGATTCTACCTGCAAATTTATATATAATTATTTATTTACTATTTTAAAAATATCGACTTTATGGCAGAAAGTGTTCGAATTGATATTCCACAGGAGCGAAAAAATGGCCGAGTACAGAGGGTTAATTACGTTAAATAATTCGTGGAGGGAAATTGAAATAAATTTTCTCAGAGAATTTTTAAGCTAGAATAATTGCGTACGCGTATCTGAATGTAAAACGCACGAGGTGCGTCGCGAGCACGAAGCGTTTCGGAGCGAGGAAATTTCGCACTCGATTCCTAGCTCAGACCCACGGCTGACGAACTATTTTCACGGTGTATGGCGCGAGATTTCACGGGTGTGAATTTTGACCGGCCTGAACGAGGATATATCCCTTGCATCGTTTATGACGGCTTTCTGATTCCGAGATGAGTGTACGTGGGACGCATAAGATAGGCTCTCACCGTGGCAAATCTGCACGTGACCCTAATACGGGTTACCGCGTCGCCCGGATTCGCGCGTTCCCATGTGCATCCTAAAGTCTAAACACTTCTGTATGAGCCGTGGCTCAGCCTCGCCGCAGCCTGTGTATATAGGCAGACGTGTACGTGCACGCGTTTATCCATCTGCATCACGTGTGTAACCCGCGTTTACAGAAACAACTTGATCCACTTTTCCGCGCACCGCTGACCAAGCTGGCCTTTAAGCCGCCCACTCGATGCGACCTTTTGATTTTCCTGACCCCTTTCCACAGGTTCGACCACTTGGCCCGAGCAATGGCGGTTTGCTTTTGTTTGTTTGAAATTAGCGTGATTGAGTTTCGAGGGAATGGAAAGGAGATGCTTGTGTTTCATGCGTTTAATGGAGAACGACCAGGGAGGGAGTTTATGAGAATGTAAATGTTGAAATGCGTTTGAAATGTACATATTGGGGACATTTATATCTTCTGGCATTTTTAATATTTTCTATTCAGATTCTTGACTGTGTTATTTATTAATTGGCTCCTAATATTTTTATTCCGTTTCTTGTTTAATATTTCAACCAATATTCGTATAATTATAATATGGTTTCATATCAGAATATTTTATCTTAGTATGCTCGTAGTATTTTGCAAATGGAAAATATTCTTATTAATATTGTAATTTATATTTTAATATTCCCCTAGTATTTCACAAATATTTTGTTGTAATAAATTTATAGTATTCTTCAAATAAAGGAGTGTAGATTTTTGCTGACATTATTTATTGAGAATACAATAATCCTGAATGTACACATATATGTAATAATATTTTTCTAATATTCCGACTAATATCTTTATAATATTCTAATTTCTGATTAATATTCTGTTTTGTGTTTTCATATTAGAATATTCCATCTGATTTGTATGCTTATAATATTGTTCAAATGAAAAATATCATAATTAATATTGTAACTAATATTTTAATATTCCTCTAGTATTCTATAAATATTCTGTTTTATTAAATTTATAGTATTCTTTAAATAAAGGACTGTAAATTTCTACTAACATTATTTATTGAGAGCACAATATTCACGAATGTACATATATATGTAATAATATTTTTCTAATATTCCGACTGACATCTGTATGATATTCTAATTTCTGATTAATATTCAACTGTATGTTTTCATATTAGAATATTCCATCTGAATGTGATTATAATATTATTCAAATGAAAAATACCCTAATTAATATTGTAACTAATATATTAATATTCCCCTAGTATTCTACAAATATTTTATTTCAACGCGTTTATAGTATTCTTCAAAAAAAGGACTATAAATTTCTACTGATATAATTTATTAAGAATACAATATTTCTGAATGTAGATATAAATGTAATTATATTTTTCTAATATTCCGACTAATATCTTTAGAATATTTTAATTTTTGACTAATATTCTGCTTTACGTTTTCATATTTCAATATTCCATCTTAATGTATTTTTTAATATTTCTTGAACGAAGAATATCCCAATTAATATTGTAATTAGTATTTTAATATTCTACAAGTATTTTGTTTCAACACATTTATAGCATTCTTCAAATAAAAGACTGTAGATTTCTGCTAACAAGGACACAATATTCCCAAATGTATATATATAACCATATTTTTGTCTAAAATATTAGATTGGCCAAACAGAAATGTTATTATCCCTCATGGAAGAAGTTTGTTTGACAATTTGTTTGAAAGAACCAATGACAAACCTAGAAATGTGACCTTCACAGTAGAATACACCTTAACCAATCAGACATTTAAGGTATACATCCTAAACTAATATCATCAGCTATATGAAGTCACCAACCTCCAAAATTGATTATGTCAAATACACTTCAAAATTAAAAGAAAAGAATCGATATATTTGGAAATGTTACTTTCACAGTAGAATATACCATAATTAATCAGATATATACAGTTCGTTACTTAGCTATCACCTAGATTTCAAACTAAACTAGAATGATCATGTTAAAACTGCCTTCTTCGCGAATTAAAAAAGGTTCAACTCAAAAGATCTCCACAAAACAGTAATCAATATTGTAGGAATGTTGGGTAGGCAACAGAATAAGCAGTGGCGTAAATATAAAAATGATTTACTTTAAACTAAAACTTATTGTACTCGCTAATAACTCTCGGCTGACTCTCACTCGCTATCTCTCAAAAACCCTATGACTGATTTTAAAACACTCTGACACACTCTGATACTCTCTGATTCTTACTCTGACTCTTCCGTGTCCTCTCTTATTTAAACCCTTGTACTTAAAGTACTAAATCCTTGCACTCTTCTTTCATACCCACGCTCCCTGTCTCAATCGGTCGGTCACGAGTCCTGAACACTCAGACGTATTCCTAGGCTTTCACTCTTCACTTGATTCAGCTCTGTCATAAACATCCCTTACATTCGATCCTCTTACACGCGGTCACTTTCGTTCTAAGCCCAAACACTCTTGACATTCTTTCAGGGCCGTACCTATTCCTTTCCTGTAACACGTACCCTAACCTCCCATAATTTGCATTTACTTGCCAGTGTCCGAAAAATCTCCAACTAAACTGCAAGCCTCGTTTACGAAACTTAAAATCATATTTAACGAAGATCGTATTGAAGGAGTATTTTTACAACCACTAATCAGGATTTTTAAAATTTAAACCCAGTGTGCGAAGGAGCTCTACACTCCCACAAGGAGCTCTAGCAGGTACTTCGGAAAGCTAGATTACTTCGAAGCCAAAGAAGATCACAATCTCTTACAATAAAGATTCAACCCAATATCAATCTTGCCGCACATCCAAAAGACCTCTCACCACCTTCGCCAGAGATCTTGCTAAATTCGATTCTCATCACCACCGATACCTCCGACCAGGATTTCACGAAGACACCGTGGCACTTGGGGAACTCGATAAAACACAAAGCCCATTATTACAAGATGATTAGAGCATACCCGCGGCGATGGCGGTCGTACATGTAGCAGACTGTTGGTCGTTGCCTGTTGTTTTATTCAAGAAACTGAATATTGAAACGAAAGTCAATATCGGCGGTCCGCTTTCAGGCGAATGCGCCGATATCCACGCGCGGCACAACGAATGTGCCCGGAAACGTCTGGACGAATGGACACATCCGATCCGCGTTTCGCGTGGCAAACAAGCACAGAGAGAGCGAGAGAGGGGAGAGGGTGGAGTAGCAAATTACTCGAGTGTCTAATTGATCGGGCGTCTATCGTTCGCGATTACCACGGCGTCACTCAGCTGGCGTCTAATGGCCGCTCGGCGACACTATCGTTGGAAATTACGCCGGCCAGAAACGCGTCTGAGGCACACGGTTTGTTCGTCGCTGTTTGCGCTCGGCCGTTCCACGAACGACGCATTAGTTTGCCCTCCTGGAAATTCCTTTCAATATTGATTCCCCGGGTTGATACTCCGCGACGTGTGTACACGTTGTTTGACGAGATATTAATGTCCCTCCGCCTGGACGACCGCGTCTTGATAAGGTTTAATGTCACTACGAGGCTATCGATTGCTCTGGCGAGGCACCAGTCGTTTTGGACCTTGCCAAACGAGCACCTGGATCTCAATTCGCCCGTCGAAATGGCTAGGGCAGAGGTTGGGGTCGGTGTCAGACTCCCGGGTATACGCGATGTCCTCGTCACGCGTGTTCCAGGGTTACGAATCAGGCTGGCCATTAGCAAACGACAGTTGTCTTGCGTTCTCAGTCGAAATATCACCTGGTTAGGTTATGGAAAAACGTCTAACAATGAGTTACGAAGTTAATCCGTGAGTCGACGAGGTGGTCTATGAGGATGTTAGAGCGTGATCATGTGTAATGGCGCCATGACAGCGAATTTGCTTTGAGTGTGTTTCGTGAAAGGTTCAGTGATAGAAGTTTAGCCGAGTCACTGACTGCGACATCTCTGCTCTGAGAGGTCAACTGACAGTTGTGAACCATGTTCGTCCTTTTATTATATATACTTGTGGGCATGGGTGTGAGTCTACCCTGTCATCGCTGAACCTGAGTCCATGTTAGTGCGTTGGGTAGTAAACACAGGCCCGAACGATTTGAGAACAATATATAGGTACATTAGAGGGATTTATTTGACAGTACTCTGCAATTAACCATACAGGTATGTAGGGATCGGTATGGGTGGATTGGCTAAAATAGCGCTGTGCTACTTCTTAATAAAATGCAGTAAGCTTACACCTAGACTGACGGCTATGAAACAAGAGAGATTCGCTATGGGCACGTTCGACTTTGACTTCTTACTCGCATACTGACACACTATTAGCAACTTCGTAAAGACTCTTGGAGACCGTAAAGGACTGTTAAAAGACTGTAGACTCTAGCCCGTAGACCGTGGAGACTGGTCTGCCCTCGCCCTTCCACCCTTATTTAAAGCATTTATCCTGTCCTTTTCCATACCCAGGTTTTCCTTTGCAATCATGCCCCTTTCCCACGCAACCTTAGTGGGCCAGGTACTTCAACCACTCTGGACGCATCCCTAAACTTTTACTCGACTCTACCATTCTTTGCAGTCAAACCTCTTGCACACGGTCACTTTCATTCTAAGCCTAAAGACACTTGGCATTCTATCAGGGCCGTACTTATTCCAATCCCACAGGTATGTGTTAATATCGGTGTGCACCTTAGATATGGAACTGGTATTAGCTAGAGGAAATACAATTCTAATTCTTCTTCCCGAAAATAGGTATTTTTATTAGAATTATGTAGGTGGAAGCAGCAAGCAAACAATCTTGATGTATCACAATGGAATATATTTCGATTCACAATTAAATATATAAAAATTACACGTCTGCTTTGTTAGAATGCCGATACGAGAGTAAGTCATATCAGCACGTGGCTCGGCCATGCGACACCCAACTCATCATACTTAACACTAGAACTATCATCCCAGTGATAATGACTGGTCCCAGAATTGTTCTTTTTGCAATCACCGAACACATACACTTGCTTTAAGAATTAAATTGGTATTAACTTATATTAAGAAAGAACTGTAATCGATATATTCACTCATATTCATCCTATCGCTGAAATTACTATAATCTGTGCACGTCATAGTTAGGTACTCAATAAAGATCGGTAGTTCTAGTGTTAAAATATTATACAATAGATGTCGCGATTATACTATTGTTTCAACAATTTCACAGTGATTCTTGTCTTTCTTCCAAAATTTTGTCCTTGGTCGTAATGCTCTCAGACAGTTAGTATATTCCATTAAGGATGTAGCTGATCAGTAGAATTATGACCTAGGTCCTGTCAAGGTGGTTAGGTAATTAGATAAAACTGCTTTGCTGAAAACTGGTATTTGGGAATGAGAAGATTTACGAAATAAATCATTCTAGATCTCTCTGCTATTTAAATGTTCCAGCAACTGTGGGAACATTTGTTGGAAGAGGAATAAAGGACGTTTAATTTTGGCTTGTCAATAAAAAGATTCGTGAATAGTCTCGTTGCTACGTCAATGTGTGCTTAAGGAATGAATGATTAATTACAAGTGGAATCCCAATTGATTGATTAAATGATCGGAAAATAGAATTAGCCTGACCAGAGCGTCTATGTCGATGTTATCAAGCTGCGTCATTATGTTCTGAAACAACGCCCATTCATTCTAGCTATCGCTGTTGGTTTATCAAACAACCTTTGCGTGATATTTTGATGTTTTATCATGACAAATTGGAAGATTCTTTATCTAAGATCAACACGTGTACACAGGGTGAATCGCAAAATATTAGGTCCTCAAATGGCTGTGTCGTTTACGTGTTCCGAGAAAAGATTCGGGGACCTAGGAATACTAAATTAGCGAAAGATACTAACGCATATTTAAACAATGTTCAAGGTTTTTAATTTTGGGAAGTGAATTGGATTTCTCAGACATCTAATAATTTTTGCCGTTATAATGATACATTTTCTTGAACTGGGTGACTAAATCTACAAACTCGCAAAGTTTCAACTAAATCTATGACACGAAGGACTTGCACTCTCCTTGTTAGTTCAGATTCGTCAAATTTCTCTATATATTATTTTCCAAAGTATTTCCAATTCGTCCACAATTAAATAATTTATTACAAAAAGGCCATTTTTTCGAAATTAGTCTTCCTCCCAATTATGTCACTTTTGAAGTGTATTCTTTATTATAGTTGTCGACTATATAAGCTGTGGTAATGGTTAACGTAGATTTTGAATATATATGTGTCGATATAATAAAGGAGAGACGTCTGTAAGAAAGGGATGAGTGGGACAAGTATGCATGGGATGCCAATATCTAATGGATTCAGGTTATCGTGATAAACTAGTATGCGTGTAATGATCGAGGTGTTGTGCGAATTGTGTATGTTCATGTAACGTATGAAAGTAGAAAGGACAAACCAGAGAGATTGGGCGTAGGTCAGTTGTAATTGAGTTGGAATAGTGAAAATAGGTGTGAGCCTGTGATTGCGAGAAATTAATTAGATTTATACTTAATATTTGTGTTTGATCACCTTTTGTAATTAAATAAAGAATTGTTCTTATTGTTATTGATATTTCATCAACCACTAACAGGTATATACGACCAGTTTAGGGTTTTGTATAAATTGATTCATTTTTTTTCATTGTAGGTGTTTGTATTCTTCAGGTAGTCACTGTGTGCTTTGGTATAGGATATGCATGTGCTCGAGATGTTTAAAAGCTCTGCGTTTGGATAAATTGAAAAAGGCTTTACATTTTGCTACCTTGTAAAAATTACTATGCGTTGTTACAAATTAAATGGATGTAATACAAACTGAGTGAAATATTGATTTCCGTTGGATTTTTACTTTTAGACCTCTTGCATAATTACTGGTACATATAAGGCTTTATAGAGGGAGGTAATAAAAATAGGATATATCTTCTTTGAAAAGCTAATAATTTCTTTTTGCAATAATATTTCAAATATTATGAGTGACGTTTATTAATTTAATAATGCAGAATTTTTAATTAATTAACGTTTTATCGATATTTTCTGTTTTATTAATAATCAGAACTACATTCCTTCGAAATAATTCATTTCTGAGTAAAATATTTAATTTTTATATTTCCTTCGAATATTTCTATTAAAATATCTTTAACTATTGGTAGGAGGTGAAGCGTAGGTTAAGAAAAGCATAAAAGCATGGTCCTTGACGACCAATACAGAGTCCTTAGAAATGAACTGTGACCAGCACGAGCGTGAGTCGCTTGGTGTTGGAAAGAGAGTTTTGTTAGCTTATCACTGAAATTTACATATTTCTCGAACGTCAATTTAATTTTGTATATGATAGTGCCACAGTGTTCCTGGGAATAGAACTGCTACCTTTTTCGAATCTCCGGAGAGCTTGTTACCTGTCCGACTGATGTCTCTCGAATCTCTCACTGGAATCTGTTGCGAGCAATTTTAAGAAACAGGTGGTGACACGATCAGCAAATCGGTCTTGCCACAAATTTGACTCGGGTAGCCTTTTCAGTACCCTGAGCAGCTCTCTCATCCTGATAACTCAGAGGTTAGCAAGGGGGTCCAAGTCTAAAGGTAAGCAGCCCTTGTTCCTGCACTGTGTCGTGGGTTTATGACACGTCTGCCGCCACTGAGGATGCAGACAGGTACCAGCCATTCGTACGATGCACAGGAAAGTTGATAGTCAACGTTGATGGTAATTTCTAGGGTTGCTACACTTGACCATAACGATCATTTACAATGCAGAATAATTAATTAATGTTTAACGATCACCTACAATGTGCAGTAATTAATTAATGCTTCCTCAAGAACAGTTTTGTTCTTCATTCATATTATAAACTCTACAATTTCAATAAATTATTATATCGAATTGAAAACAAATTGGAATGCACGAAAGTAGAGGAGGATTGAGAAAAATGAGTGTGGGGAATAATAGAATTAACCCTTTGCACTCGAGAGGTGACTCTCAGTCACTGTTTTAATGCTACAACTTAAATAATGGATGATGATAATTATATTAAGAACATCGAAATAAAATTATTCTATTCGTTCGTTTCTCACGCAAATTCACGATTTTCTTTTTTTAATTTTAGCATAAAGAGTATCAGTGAGCTTATAAAAATGTAAGAAGAGCTTCGAATTGCATCTTCACAACGAAGAAACCTTCGAGCCCAAAGGGTTAACATAATAGATATAGCACAATATTGGACCAATTTAATTGAAGCACAGAAATTACATTATTCTTTTCTTTTTATTAGTGAGTATGCAGGTGTATAATTTGCCACATGAGTAATTGGTACATTTTGTAGGATTTAGGTATACATTTGATATTTGTCTGTGTTATGGAGACCAGTAATTTTGTGAAAATTATAAATTTTTGTGAAAATTAAAATTGTGAAAAATTATAAAATTACTGTGAGGTTTTAGTCCTTCGCAGTTATCAGGTCTATTGGATGCTTTCTTTTTTTCAATTTTCTTGGGATTTCTGTACTGTATATAGTATCCACTAGCTGATTGAGGTGATTTACAATTTTTATCCTATATCGAGCAGTGTGGGCTATAATTTCTTGTGTAACTGCTGTGATTTTTTAAACCATGCCTTATTTATTTATTTCGGATGTACCACAGTGCATTTGTCATCGTTATTAAATTTATATATTGAAGCCTTTCTAGTTTTGATATTATAATACTACACTTTTAATTACGTATTTAATTATTTTTATTCTATTATTTGAATATATTATTTAATTATTATTTTTATATCGTCACAATTATAAGTTTTGTATATAATTTTATGTAATTTCTGTTTTATTATAACGAGTTAATAAATTATGCGAACTATACGTCTCCGGGAACATTCGTAGGTGTCCAGAAAAATTTCTGCAATTTATACTTTAAATCTGCGAGATTTGCCAACGATATCCAGGTTACCCTGCAGGAATTTCATTTCCGTCTGTGAGCCATTAATTACTCGGTAGCTTGATTTGATAAAGCTGTTTTGAAAAACGAGCTACGATTCTGTCTATGACTGCTAGTTGTCAACGCCTCGTTAAATCCTCAAGCACTCCAATTCCAGAACAGGAGTAACGTAGTTATCGTCGACTCCATAGTAATAGTGCCAGTTGGTGCACCTCTTTATTGGAAACTATTCTGAGGCAAAACAATGCTCGCTCTCGTTTTGCTGAATTACACAACCATCAGTGACAGTGAATTGCTTCCACTGGATCGATGATCCACCGTCTGATCGATCGCTGGTCACAGTACCAGTGAAGCCTCGTGACATGTACTGTACCCTTTGAATACTGTCATTCAAATCTTGTCAATGGTACTAAGTTTCTCACTAAAAAATTGTAATTATGGTTCCAGAAATGATCAGTGTCAAGAATTATTAACCCTTTGCACTCGACGATTTTTTGGCCAAAGAAGGATAGGAGTTCGAAGATTCTCTGTTACAAAGCTGACGATATTTTTCTGAGCAGTGAATAAAAATTGTATGATAACTAACACGTAGAATTATTCCATTTCGATATCTCGCACACCGTTACATTATCTGAAATTTGACATATTCATGAATATTCAGGTTTGAAATTTTATCAAATGGAAACTAAAATGAAAAACTAAATTTCTCTCCGAAAAATTGTAATTATGGTTTCAGAAATTATTATAAATTTCAAGAATTATTAATACAATAAAAAAGATAGCTAAAATGAAAACTTCTTTGTGAACAAGGTTAGGTTACAATTTTTAATGAAAAGGATGCCTATAAACTTATTTAAGAAAGTTAAAAAGAGAACAAAGTAACGATTGTGAATTTTTATATATTTTTATTTTCGGAGACACATAAGTTAAAGTTAAAAATAAGCTATTCTATATACGAGTTTCAGTGGATAAAGGATATACAGAAATTTCTTGACACTCAAACCTAACCTATGTATCGTTAATTCATCCTAATTTTATATTAATCCCAAATATCTATTCTCAAGTTATTTTCCAAACTTCAGATTAGAAGGATCTCATATAAACAAATAAATTGTCTTCCTTACTCGATAAAACAAAATTCTGACCATGGAAGATTAACACTAGATTATTGGAGGTTAGGTATATACCTATTTTGTATGAAATGAGCCAATTCGACTCAAACATCAAAATTGAAGTTTTCTAAGACAAATAAAATTTTATTTTAAAGAAACTTTATTCAAAACAATTTTTACATATATATTCTATTTTTAAAATACATTTTCCACAGATTTTTGCCAGGCAATACGATCCTCGTTCGACAGGGTTGGGTGACGGTACTTGGGATTCGGTTAACAAGGGGCCTGTCTCGACCTAAGTGCGCACGCGTGGTACCCTTGGACCTCGGTGGCCTAAGGGGCCATAAACTAGTAAATTGACAAGTTCGAACATGAAAATTCTCGTATCAGATTGTTTCCAAAAAATTTGTGTACGCAAGAAATAAGTTACACGTGTGTAAAACGACCAACTTTAAAAATATTTAACGAGTCAATTTGACTCACGTCCGTCAAAATTGGTATAGCACATATGGATTTTAGGAACTAAGGAGTGGGGAGGGGAAGGAATCAGTATTCCTATAAATTTTATAATTCTATGAACAACCAACATACGTTTTAAAAAAATTATTTAAATTTTTCTATATATATAGGAATTAAATTGTAAATGAATCAAATTGACTCGCTCCGGCAATCTAGTGTTAACTTTGGGGTATTTCATTTTAATTTCTATTTTATGTTCTGCCCGACGTACATAGATTGATACTTACGAAATATAGGATATAATCCGAAATTGAATTAAAATAAAATGACTTAATTCAGATTTAAGTAGTTCTCTCTAGCTCAGGGTATTGGATGAAGGTTGATGTGATTTAACCCTTCTTTTTTGTGTTAATTTTATGATTGTGTAGCGACCATCATTCTCACCCTCACAGCTAGCTAGGTGGATTCCGACTCGAGGACTTTCACGCAAATCCTTGGAAAACTCCCAGTTCCTATATATATAACTTCCCGATTTTCCAATAGTATCCCAGTGTCTAAGGCAGGGTCTGCTAGGGTAGTCTTACCGATAAGTCCGCTAGCAGGCCCATGACGAAACGCATCTCTTCCTTTTCCTAACGTCCCTTCTAGCTACGTCGCCAATGAGGATACCTGTGACCAGCTGACATCAAAAGACGGAGGGGGAAGACCCCCACAATTGTATTCATGGGATCCAGTCTACTGTATCTACTTTGATTACCATGCATCATTTTCGTGGATCCAACTTACGACATAAATTTTGTACATCTCTTTTACGCGATAGGATAAGCTTTATGGGTTTATTCTTATGCTACTGAGGATGAAGATGTAGGTCATAAAATACGAAACAGAAAATTTTTCTACATGTATAGCAATAAAATCGTAAATCAGTCAAATTGACTCGTTCCGGCAATCTAGTGTTAAATTCTGTCGTCAAGAATAGGTGCTATTTTTCGTCGGGACTCGACGTCTACGTGTACAGGAAGCTCCCAAACAAGTGTCCCGCTGGAGACCTAACCTAGAACCACAGAGGACACTTCTCCCGAATTTAAAGCCACTCATCCGGAGATATCGCACAATGCAACAGAGAATGCATCGAGGCACTCGAAACGATCTCTCCTTATTGAAACGTCCTGTACAACCGGTTTCAAAGGGTGGATGGAATAAGGGTAACGACTCTCGAGCAACTTCTCAAGCTGTTTTTTTCCGCGTCATCGAGGCATCGGCGATTTCAGGCAACTTCTCAACTCCGTTAACGCTTCCACCATCGTTATCCCGGTCCTTTTCTTTCCCCTGCTCCACCCTCCGCTTCCACCCTTTGCCACGGTATCGAGATCGATGCAGATCGAGGGTAACGCCGATATCCCGACCATCGCCGCCACTTCATCAAATTAACAAGAACCCCGGAACTTACAACTCGCGAAACGAAGCAGCTGCACTTCGCGGGATAGTTACATGGCGCGTGATATCCAACCCCTGAAACTTCGAAACTATGCGCCTAACTTTTTCCGTACACTCGCGCAACGAGACATCTTGGGGTGGTCCGTTCGAGCATTAATATGTTTCCACGACTGTTGCCCCGTGTTCCTGAGACACCCTGCACCTGTACACACCGGCACACCGCTTGTTTTTCCCCGTCTTCGAACGTTCTAGTAATTTTATCGGCGAGGCAGAGTTTCCGCGACTATGGCGGGGGTGGAAGTTGTTAATATCGGAGGATTTCGAAATTTATTTCGCGGATCAGGGTGTCAGGGATGAGTGAGAGGAAGAGGAAATATTGCATTTTATTGGAGTTAATATCGGATTTTTGCAGAATCGAAGATATTGTTGGAATATTTATAAAGAAATGCGTAGGGTTTGCTGTAATGGAATTAAAATTGCGTTGTCAGAAGATGGTAGGCATTTGTGATATTAAAGATGTTATAGGAATATTTAAAAGAAAATTGTACGTGTTTCACTTTTAGTCCATATATGAATTTTATAAATCTTTTGGAAGCGTTTTTATTTAAATCTAAAGTGAAATTTCAATCATCTAGTTTTTATATTATAATTTGGAGAATGTTTGTAATTAATAATTTGTGTTGTGTAAATAAATTATTTATATCTT